>NC_053429.1:93339299-93467959 GCF_007990345.1 Gossypium hirsutum | reverse complement strand
AAAAATCTATAAAACAGAAGAGCAATGTAACGAGTAAGCAATTTATGCTTAGTAAGTTTGAGCAAGGAATCCAGCATGCACAAAGAATAGCACACATTTAGCTAAACGGAATATTTCATAATACGCAATTTACCGATATCAAACTTGCTTCACAACATTAACAACCCTTATGTACATACACAATAAACTAACTTGGCCGAAGGCCGGTAGCTCGTTTATCAACTGAGCGAACATTTATTTGTAAGGGCTCGATTAAATTCAACACATACGTAACATATCCCCATATTGGGATGTTTTCGAGTATTCGCTGGAATTTTACAGCAAGCTCATTCATTACCAAATCACGTACCTTCGGGATTTAACCGGATATAGCTCCTCGTTCAAATGCCTTCGGGACATAGCCCGGTTTTAGTAACTCACACAATGCCTTCGGGACATAACCCAGATTTAACAACTCGCACGATGCCTTCGGGACTTAACCCGGATTTAATAACTCGCACGAATGCCTTCGGGACTTAACCCGGATTTAATAACTCGCACGAATGCCTTCGGGACTTAACCCGGATTTAGTATCTCGCACAAAGGCCTTCGGATCTTAATCCGGATATATTCACTTAGCACAAAGCCTTCGGGACTTAGCCCGGACATCATTCAATTAATCATGCACATCTAACAATAATTCATAGCACATTCATATTTCATTTTCGTTTACGAAACTCAAACACAAGGCACATATTGTCCTTGCACATTCGGCTCAATAGCCACACATAGAGCATGATTTAATCACATCGAAATTTAAGCTCTCTTACTCAAGAACTTACCTCGGGTGTTGTCGAACGATTCCGCTAGCTATTCAACACTTTTTCCTTCCCTTTATCGGTTTTATTTTCCCCTTGCTCTTGAGCTTAATCAAACAAATAAATTGATTTCATCATTTTAGGCATCAAAGATGAACACAAGGCACTTAGCCCATATTTATACATTAGACATTAAAGTCTCATACATGCAAAAATCATGCATCAACACAACATATTAGCTAATTTCTTGCCCTTGGCCGAATATGCATGTCCATTTTTGGGGTCGATTTCAACACTTAATACACACATGTACACACTAGTAAAGCATCCTCCCCCTTTTCATCAATTTAACACATGCATTGTTCATTAACATGCAAAGTTACATTCGGCCTTAGCACACATCTTGCTAGCCATTCTTCTCCATTTAGCAACCAATGCACATATGTGCTCACACAACAAAAAAATGCTAAAAAGGAGGTTCAAGAATCATCAAGCCATCATCACATGCATCATTAACAAGCTTCATATTTTGCATGCAATGGCATTAACACAACATCCACCTAGGCCGAATCTTAACTCATCCTCATGCCTCATCACCACAACATCAAACATCAACCAAGAATGATTCATCCATGGTCAAGTGCCATTTCCATCACATAGCAAGATTTAGACCATGGGTTAGGTAGAACTCAAGCTAACAACTAAAACATGCATGCCTCTCATGGAACATCATCAAACATACCTTAGCCTAGCTACATGCATGGCCGAATCTCTTCACCTTTCTTCTTCTTTCCTCCTTAAAATTTTTGGCCAAGGATGAACCAAAGGATGAGAAAATTTTTCTTGTTTTTCTTTCTAGTTTTGGCAAGCATGAAGATGAGAAAAGGATGAACAAAATTCCCCCTTTCTCTTGTTTAGCTCACGGCAATGGGGGGACAAACACCACACACACATTTTTTTTTCTTTTGTTTTCCATTTCTTTATTACCCATACTCCTTATTTTATTCTTCCACTAACAAACATGTTTCATGACATGTTTTGCCCATCCTTCCTTGTCATGGCCGCCACTACTCATTAGGGGGGGAATTTGACATGCAAGTCCCCCCTTTGTCCACATGCACTAGTAGGTCCTCACACATTGACCTATCACATTTTAGAATTTCTCACATAAGTCCTATTGACTAAATTCACATGAAATCAACCCAATTGAAGCTTGAAATTTTCACACATTCATAATTACATATTCTACACAATAAGTATCACATTCAAACATTTCGGTGACTCGGTTTAGCGGTCCCGAAACCACTTCCCGACTAGGGTCAACTTTGGGCTGTCACAACTCTCCCCCACTTAAGAATTTTCGTCCCCGAAAATCTTACCGGTAAATAGGTTTGGGTATCGTTCTTTCATCGAGCTCTCGGTCTCCCAAGTAGCTTCCTCGATCCCGAGTTTGAGCCATAACACCTTTACTAGCGGAACTCTTTTGTTTCGCAACTCCTTCACTTCACGAGCTAGGATACGCATCGGTTCTTCTTCATAGCTCATGTCGACTAGAATTTCAACCCGATGGCTAATTATGTGCGATGGATCAGATCGATAGCGTCGAAGCATCGAAACATGAAAGACGTCATGAATCTTTTCAAGCTCGGGGCAAAATCAATCTATACGCAACCGGACCAACTCGTTCAGAGATTTCGTACAGCCAATGAATCTTGGGCTCAACTGCCTTACGGCGAACTGAGTATCTTTTTCCAAGGTGAACCTTAAGGAACACTTTGTCTCCCACCTGATACTCGATGTCTTTTCGTTTCAAATCTACATACGATTTCTGACGATCCGTGGATACCTTCAGACTTTCACGGATTACCTTTACTTTCTGTTCAGCATCTCTAATCAATCAACTCCGAAATTTTGCTTTCACCGAGCTCGGTCCAAAACAATGGTGTACGGCATTTACGACCGTACAAAGCCTCATAAGGTGCCATCTTAATACTTGATTGAAAACTATTGTTGTAAGCGAATTCAATCAAAGGTAAATACCGTTCCCATGAACTACTGAACTCGAGGATGCAACATCTCAACATATGCTCAAGTATCTGAATTATCCACTCGGATTGACCATCGGTTTGGGGGTGAAAAGCAGTGCTAAAATGCAGTTAGTACCCAGAGCTTCTTGCAATTTCTTCTAAAATCGTGAGGTGAATCTCGGATCTCTATCCGACACGATAGAAACAGGTACCCCGTATAATCTCACAATTTGATAAACGTACAATTCAGCTAGTTTATCCAATGAAAAATCCATACGTACGGGGATGAAATGAGCCGACTTAGTCAGTCTATCAACAATAACCCATATCGCATCCTCTTACTTGCTGACAAGGGCAGTCCGGACACAAAGTCCATTGTGATTCGATCCCATTTCCACTCGGGTATCATGATCGGCTGGAGTAATCCTGAAAGCACTTGATGTTCCGCTTTCACTTGTTGACATATTAAACATCTCGAAACAAAGTCGGAGATGTCCCGTTTCATACCATGCCACCAAAATTGACATTTCAAATCGTTGTACATTTTCGTACTCCCCGGGTGAATTGACATTCGGCAACAATGGGCTTCGTTCAGAATCATCGAAATGAGTTCCGAATTCCTTGGAACACACAAACAATTTCTGATCCTCAAACAATCATCATCATCAATTTGAAACTCCGATTCCTCGTTCGGAAAACACTTAGCCCGTTTTGCAACCAATTCATCATCGACTTTCTGAGCTTCACGAATTTGGTGAGTCAATAATGGTTTAGCTTTTAATTCAGCTACTAACACACTGTCTGGTAGAACAGACAAATGCACATTCATCGCTCGTAAAGCAAACAATGACTTCCGGCTTAAGGAGTTCGCAACCACGTTAGCCTTTCCCGGGTGGTAATCAATGACAAGCTCGTAATCTTTCAACAACTCAAGCCAACGTCTTTGTTGCAGATTCAAGTCTCGTTGAGTCATCAAATATTTGAGACTTTTGTGATCCGAAAATACATGGCACTTCTCACCAAACAGATAATGTCGCCATATTTTTAAAGCAAACACGATGGCAGCTAGTTCGAGATCATGGGTCGGATAATTCCTCTCGTGTGGCTTCAATTGTCTCGACGCATATGACACGACTCGACCTTCTTGCATCAATATGCGACCCAACCCAAGTAGGGATGCGTCACTATAAATGACAAACTCTTTACCAGATTCGGGTTGCACCAAAATTGGAGCTTCAGTCAAATGAGTTTTCAGTTGGTTGAAACTTTTCTGACATTTCTCCGTCCACTCGAACTTAACATCCTTTTGAAGTAGCTTCGTCATTGGTGTGGCTATCATCGAGAAACCTTTCACAAATCGTCGGTAATAACCGGCGAGCCCCAAAAAGCTCCGAACTTCAGTAATATTTCTCGGAGGTTTCCAGTCAAGTATGGCTGAAATTTTGTTCAGGTCAACTCGAATACCCGACGCGGATACCACATGACCCAAGAAGCTAACCTCTCTTAACCAGAACTCGCACTTACTGAACTTAGCATATAACTGCTTATCCCGCAAAATTTGCAGCACTAGCCTCAGATGCCCAGCATGTTCGGTCTCATCTCTTGAATAGACCAAAATGTCATCAATGAACACAACTACGAACTGATCCAAATACGGTCTGAAGATCCGATTCATCAAATCCATAAATACCGCAGGGGCATTAGTGAGCCCAAACGGCATCGCTAAGAATTCGTAGTGACCATATCTCGTTCTGAAGGCAGTTTTGGGAATATCTGGATCTCGAATTCGCAACTGATAATAGCCCGATCTCAAATCTATTTTTGAGAACACTGAGGCTCCCTTCAGTTGGTCGAACAAATCATCGATGCACGGCAACGGATATTTGTTCTTTATCGTCACTTTATTCAGCTGACGATAGTCAATGCACAACCTCATGGTTCCGTCCTTCTTTTTCACGAACAATACTGGTGCACCCCAAGGTGAGAAACTTGGTCGAGCGAAACCTCTATCCGTCAGTTCTTGCAACTGAGCTTTCAACTCCTTTAACTCAGTTGGTGCCATACGATACGGAGCTATCGAAATCGGCGTAGTCCCAGGTACAAGCTCAATACCAAACTCTACCTCCCGAACAGGTGGCAAACCCGGTAATTCTTCCGGAAAAACATCCGGGTATTCACAAACCACCGGCACAGATTGGGGTTTCTTTTCTAATTCTTTGTCATCAAGCACATATGCAAGGTATGCTTCGCACCCTTTTTTTTTATTTCTGTGCCAACATTGCTGATATTACAGCTGGCATCCCCTCCAAGTCCGCAGACTCAATTCGGACTACTTCGTTATTTGCGCACCTCAAATCAATAGTCTTGCTCTTGCAATTCACAATCGCATCATGCGCGGTCAACCAATCCAACCCAAGGATAACATCAAATTCATCAAACGGCAAAAGCATCAAGTCCGCTGGAAAACAGGAACCTCGAATTTCCAGGGGACATTTCTTACACACTTTGTCGACAAGCACGTAACGACCCAAGGGATTTGACACCCGAATTACGAACTCAGTAGACTCAATAGGTAAAGTCTTACTGGATGCTAAGGTTTCACATATGTAAGAATGAGTAGAACCGGGGTCAATCAAAGCAATTACATTAGTATCAAAGAGGGTGAATGTACCGGTAATAACATCAGGCGAAGAAGCATCCTCGCGGGCACGTATAGCATAAGCTCTAGCAGGCGCACGGGCTTCGGATCTGGTTATATCATCTCTAGATCCTCTCTGACCACCACCAGCATTGCCCATATTTCCAGATGGTCTACCTCGAGCAGTGGTAGCACCCGGTCTCCCACTCTGATTTGCATTCTGTCCCGACAACCTCGGGCAATCTTTAATGAAGTGGTCCACTGATCCGCATTTGTAACAGGAGCGGTCAGGAAATCTACAACTCCCCGAATGCCATTTACCGCAATATCGGCATTTCGTCCTGTCTCGACGTTCATTCCCAACACTGGCGACCGAAGTGCCTCGTGTACCCACAGGGGTCGATCACGATCTCGTCCAAAAAGGCCCGAAGTGCCTCTAAACTGGCCCGCATCATCTCGAAATCTCTTCGATGTCTGTTGAAGAGACCTCCCCGAGGATGTTTTACGAAACTCTCCAGTTCCCTCATCAACTCTTTGCTTTTCTTTTCTAAGCTCTTCGGCTTTACAAGCTCGTTCAACAAGTACCACGAACTCTTGTATTTCAAGAACGCCAACGAACATTTTTATATCTTCATTCAGCCCATCCTCGAAGCGTTTACACATAACAGCTTCGGACGAAACACATTCCCGAGCGTATTTGCTAAGTCTAACAAATTTTCGCTCGTAATCAGTAACCGACATGGAGCCTTGCTTAAGCTCAAGAAATTCCTTCCGTTTTTGATCAACAAATCTCTGACTGATATACTTTTTCCGAAACTCAGTTTGGAAAAACTCCCAAGTTACTTGCTCTCGGGCACAATAGAAGTCAGAGTACTCCACCAATAGTAGGCAGAATCACGTAGCAAGGAGATAGCACACTTTAGGCATTCATCGGGTGTACAAGATAGCTCATCGAGTACCCGGATAGTGTTGTCCAGCCAAAATTCAGCTTGCTCGGCATCATCGCTATCCATAGCCTTAAATTCAGTAGCCCCATGTTTCGGATTCTGTCAACTGGGGCTTATGTGACCTTATTTGGTCCGTTACCGGCGGTATTGTAGGTGCGGGGGTAGTATTTGTTCGGGAATGGAGGTTGTGGAACAGCCATATTAGTTCGAATGTATTGGTTAAACCAATCATTCATCACGCTATAGAATGCTTGTCTAGCTTCATCATTCTGATTACTAGCATTAGGTTGAGAGTTTGCCGGCACTGTCCCTTGTGCGGGAGCAGGCGCTACACTCTCAAGATCATCAGCTACCTCTCGGTCACGATCGGGATCCATTACTATAAATAAACACATTTACAATTGTCGGAAATCACCACACTATCAAGTAATCACATAAAATGGCATGTATAGCTAGACCCAAAACATTACGGTAGTCCTAGAATCGACTAAACCGTAGCTCTGATACCAATAAAATGTAACACCCCGAACCCGAGACCGACACCGGAGTCGGACACGAGATGTTAACAAACTTTGAAAAATTTTTCCAGACACTGCCCAGTCTGAGTACTAGTCGCTTCAAAAATCATATCTTGAGTTTCACAACTCAAAAATCAGTTTTGTGATTTTTCCCTGAAACTAGACTCATGTCCCCACCTATGGATTTTTTCTAGAATTTTTGGTCGGGCCAATTAGTACAGTTTATTAGTCAAAGTCTCCCACGTTACGGGGGTCGACTACACTGACCTTTTCCCATTACGACTGGGATATCTCTCTGCACAGAGCTTCAATACTGATGCCGTTTGTTTCTATGGAAACTAAACTCAGAGAGGAATCCATACATATATGGTATGACCCCTAATTATCTCTGGTCAATTTATAGTGAATTTCCAAAGGCGGAACAGTGAATCCAGAAACTGTTCTGGCCCTGTTCCACAAGAACCCGAATATCTCTTTCTGTACTGTTCCTATAATTGTTTCCTTACTTCCATATGAAAGTAGATTCATCAAGGTTCGATTACATAATTTATTCACTATTTAATTCCACTCCTACAAATTCTTGTGATTTTCCAATCCACACCACTGCTGCTATCAGCTTCTGTTTTCAAAGTGAACCTTACCTAAATTTGGGGTTTCATGGACCAACTAGGGCCTTGTCATACATAAGCCCACATATGATCATACTTAGCCATTCTAGTGGCTGATCATTTGCTCAACACTTCCATTCCAACATAGTTACATCATGAAACCATCTATACATTCACAAATACGAATGGTCTAATGCCATACTCCACTTCTACAAGCCATTTTCGCATGGCTGTACACTTATACATTTCATAAAGTACTCGAAAGACAACAATGGGTAGTCCTATACATGCCATAACAAAATTCAACCAAAATAGTACCCAAAAGAGCCTTTGATAGTGTGGACGACTTCGACTTCAAGATCCCGAGTCCGATAGCTGGAGAACCAAAAATCTATAAAACAGAGGAGCAATGTAACGAGTAAGCAATTTATGCTTAGTAAGTTTGAGCAAGGAATTCCAACATGCACAAAGAATAGCACACATTTAGCTAAACGGAATATTTCATAATACGCAATTTACCGATATCAAACTTGCTTCACAACATTAACAACCCTTATGTACATACACAATAAACTAACTTGGCCGAAGGCCGGTAGCTCGTTTATCAACTGAGCGAACATTTATTTGTAAGGGCTCGATTAAATTCAACACATACGTAACATATCCCCATATTGGGATGTTTTTCGAGTATTCGCTGGAATTTTACAGCAAGCTCATTCATTACCAAATCACGTACCTTCGGGATTTAACCGGATATAGCTCCTCGTTCAAATGCCTTCGGGACATAGCCCGGTTTAGTAACTCACACAATGCCTTCGGGACATAACCCGGATTTAACAACTCGCACGAATGCCTTCGGGACTTAACCCGGATTTAATAACTCGCACGAATGCCTTCGGACTTAACCCGGATTTAATAACTCGCACGAATGCCTTCGGGACTTAACCCGGATTTAGTATCTCGCACAAAGGCCTTCGGATCTTAATCCGGATATATTCACTTAGCACAAAGCCTTCGGGACTTAGCCCGGACATCATTCAATTAATCATGCACATCTAACAATAATTCATAGCACATTCATATTTCATTTTCGTTTACGAAACTCAAACACAAGGCACATATTGTCCTTGCACATTCGGCTCAATAGCCACACATAGAGCATGATTTAATCACATCGAAATTTAAGCTCTCTTACTCAAGAACTTACCTCGGGTGTTGTCGAACGATTCCGCTAGCTATTCAACCACTTTTTCCTTCCCTTTATCGGTTTTATTTCCCCTTTGCTCTTGAGCTTAATCAAACAAATAAATTGATTTCATCATTTTAGGCATCAAAAGATGAACACAAGGCACTTAGCCCATATTTATACATTAGACATTAAAGTCTCATACATGCAAAAATCATGCATCAACACAACATATTAGCTAATTTCTTGCCCTTGGCCGAATATGCATGTCCATTTTTGGGGTCGATTTCAACACTTAATACACACATGTACACACTAGTAAAGCATCCTCCCCCTTTTCATCAATTTAACACATGCATTGTTCATTAACATGCAAAGTTACATTCAGCCTTAGCACACATCTTGCTAGCCGATTCTTCTCCATTTAGCAACCAATGCACATATGTGCTCACACAACAAAAAAATGCTAAAAAGGAGGTTCAAGAATCATCAAGCCATCATCACATGCATCATTAACAAGCTTCATATTTTGCATGCAATGGCATTAACACAACCTCCACCTAGGCCGAATCTTAACTCATCCTCATGCCTCATCACCACAACATCAAACATCAACCAAGAATGATTCATCCATGGTCAAGTGCCATTTCCATCACATAGCAAGATTTAGACCATGGGTTAGGTAGAACTCAAGCTAACAACTAAAACATGCATGCCTCTCATGGAACATCATCAAACATACCTTAGCCTAGCTACATGCATGGCCGAATCTCTTCACCTTTCTTCTTCTTTCCTCCTTAAAATTTTTGGCCAAGGATGAACCAAAGGATGAGAAAATTTTTCTTTGTTTTTCTTTCTAGTTTTTGGCAAGCATGAAGATGAGAAAAGGATGAACAAAATTCCCCCTTTCTCTTGTTTAGCTCACGGCAATGGGGGGACAAACACCACACACACATTTTTTTTTCTTTTGTTTTCCATTTCTTTATTACCCATACTCCTTATTTTATTCTTCCACTAACAAAACATGTTTCATGACATGTTTTGCCCATCCTTCCTTGTCATGGCAAGCCACTACTCATTAGGGGGGGGAATTTGACATGCAAGTCCCCCCTTTGTCCACATGCACTAGTAGGTCCTCACACATTGACCTATCACATTTTAGAATTTTCTCACATAAGTCCTATTGACTAAATTCACATGAAATCAACCCAATTGAAGCTTGAAATTTTCACACATTCATAATTACATATTCTACACAATAAGTATCACATTCAAACATTTCGGTGACTCGGTTTAGCGGTCCCGAAACCACTTCCCGACTAGGGTCAACTTTGGGCTGTCACAATCAAGTAGAGAAAATGTACCAGTAATGACGCCTGGTACAGAGGCATCTTCTTTAGCACGAATAACATATGTCCTCGTAGGTGCTCGTGCCTCAGATCTAACTGTCATATCCTTGGTAGTACCTCGACTACCATTAACATTACTGGGGTGACGGGATGGTCTACCTCTCACAACAGGATTTCTTGGCTTTGGAGCTGGTTCTATCTCTTTTTCAACTCTTTCGGGATAATCCCTGAGAAAATGCTCAAGTGAACCACATCCAAAACAAGTTCTACTTCTAGACCAACATTCACCATGATGAAACTTGTTGCAATGTTTACATTCCGGTTTGGGATTACCGACACTACCTACACTAGTCACAGATGGAGTTGAAGACCTCGGGTTAGATCATTGAGAGCCCTGCTCTCTTCCAGAGTATCCCGTAGAAGTGGTCACACGATCATAATACTTATTTAATTTCTTAGAAGAAAATGATTGTATCTTACTCATAGCTCCTTTTCTAGAAATTCGAGCCTCTCTTTTGGCTTGTTTCTTTTCTTTACTCAGTTCCTCATCTTTGTGTGCTTGATCGGCTAACACCGCAAATTACCTAATCTCAAGAATCCCAATCAATAACTTGATATCTTCATTTAGGCCCTACTTAAAATTTTTACACATTTTAGCCTCGGTTAAAACCCATTCTCTAGCATTCTTACTCAGTTGAACAAATTTTTGTTCATATTCAGATACGGTCATGTTTCCTTGTTTGAGCTCTAGAAATTCTTTTTTTTTTTCTAATCCATAAATCTCTGACTCATATACCTAATCTTGAACTTAGCCTGGAAGAATTCCCATGTAATGTTCTCTTTCAGTACTACCAAAGTTCTGGTATTCCACAAATGATAAGCCATATCTTTCAGTCGAGATACTACACATTTCAGGCATACGGTAGGTGTGCAGGATAATTCATCAAAAATTCAGATAGTGTTTTCAAGCCAGAACTCAGCCTTTTTCGAATCATCATATGTAGTAGCCCTAAATTCTTCCGGCCCATGCTTGTGAATATTATCTATCGGAGGCTTACCAATTTTAACAGGTTCGGTACCTTGCGGTACTTCAGGAACTGATTGAAGAGCAAGTGGGAGTGGTCGTAGTACAGCGGGGTTTGTTTTTAAGTATTGGGTAGACCATTCATTCATCATTTGAAAGAAGACTTATTTTGCCTCCTCACTTCCCTCAGACACAGGCCTTTCACTATTAGACGTAGAGGCGACTCTTTGCACTGAAGCTGAAGCAGTCCTCTCAGTTTCCTCGGGTTCAGCTTTAGCTTTGTTGGATGACATTACGATATGAAAAACACATTTCAAAATGATCAGGAGTCATCACACTATCACAATTTATATAATGGCATGTATAGCTAAACTCGTGTTTGCTACGTCAAATCTGAGAATCGGCTAAATCGTAGCTCTGATACCACTAAATGTAACACCTCTTAATTGTATTCAATACTGTAACAGGGTACGAGGCATTACCAGACTTACATCACAAACAATCATAAAATTTTGAGTTATAAATTTGTACACAAATTAAAATCGTTCACATTTAATCATAAGGTCCCTAATACAAGCCAACGAGGCCCAAAACATGATTTGGAAGTGGTTCGAGACTAAATCGACAACTCAGGGAAATTTCACAAAACTTCAAAATTTTTTGCTATAAACAGGGGTCACACACCTGTGTGGTTTGGGACATGCCCGTGTCTCGACCCCGTGTAACTTTTTGACTTGTAACTCATGAACAAATTGAGACCACATGGCCAAGTCACACGCCCGTGTGCTAGGCCATGTGGTTAATTAACTTAACTCAAATTAGGTGCAGGTTTCACACGGCCAGTACACACGCTCGAGTTCTACGCCGTGTGACACATACGGCTGAGACACATGGCCGTGTCTCTGCCTAAGTGCCTAATTCTGAGCATTTTGTTTCTCAAAATTAAGGTGCGGGAGAAACATGATCAGAACAGATGCCCCATGGGGCAGGCCATGTGTCTGTCCGTGTGGACAAAATAAAGCCATTTTCTAGCTTCATTTCTCACCCAACATCACCTAAAAACCTGCACATGAAACACTCAACCAATTCCAACCATTTCAAGTATTCAAATTTGGAAATTCCATCATTCATCAAGGCATACAATTTCATGTATACATGGTTACAAACTCACCTTATCTTAACTTAGGCATTAACAACATTTGATCACATGAACTTAGTATAACATATGTGTGTATAAATATATATCATAATAGCTTACTAAATCATACTCAAAATGAACCATCACTAGCCATTCCAATGGCTAGGTTACAAAATAACATTTCAAGCCACCATTGGCCAAGTCGTCCGATACATGCCATTATACCAAAATGATTCTACTATATATACCCAAGATAGCTAGCTGATAATGTGACGATGCTTCTACGACCCTCCAACCTTCGCGAGCTTCCAACCACTATAAAACAAGGGAAAAATAAATGGAGTAAGTATGAAATGCTTAGTGAGTTTGTACAACAGAAACTAAACTTACCAATCTTGTTTAATAATTCTAAGCATAGATATCCTGTTTTCCATCCATTTGGCTAAATTGCCTAAACACATACATTCAATTAAACTTGTTAGTCACCAAAATATTCATGTCAACCAAGTAACATAGATGAGCTCATCAAGCAATATTCATTCTAGTCATTACCATTTCATCTCAAGGTTTCCATGCCAAGTCAAGAGTTATATGTCCTTTGAATCATTGAATATTTCCAATGAATGCTCAAGTAGTACACTCGAAGTGTACGATTCAACAATTCGTCAATTTCTTATTCAGGGATACCCCTTAGGGTACTTGACCAAGAAACACTCACTCAAGTCACATATCGTTTAATAGGATTACCAGTCCAGGCTAAATCCTTTATATAATGTATGCTCAAAGGAGCTCGATTAGGATTACTGGTCCAAGCTAAACCCTAATCATAACGTATGCTCGAGAGGTATTACATCGGGATTACCTAACTCAACTAAATCATTTCTATAACAAGATCAATGGGATTACTCGTCTGAGCTAAATACCGTCCCCAACAAATGCAGGACCTTATTAGTTTCGGGAAAGTGCATACAATCATCAGAATTCAATTCAATTGAGACTAACCCTTTATCATCATTTCAAGCATCTATAAATTTTCCATCATAACATACAAGTAAGGCACATTAACATAAATCACATTACATACAATAAAATATTCAATTAACATAATTACATATTCGATTAAGTTACATATTCGATTAAGTTACCCTAGACAAATTGGGCACTCAATCGATAAAATTTCTTAATGAAATTTTCACACAATTACTCTATCATACTATAGACTTAAAGAAAAAATAAAATAAATATTTTTACTTTGAATTTGTGGTCCCCAAATCGCTGTTCTGATTTCACTAAAGAATAGGCTGGTACATGATTGATAATTAAAAGTATTTTGTTAAGTGATTTTTGATGAATTTATCGATTGAGGATTAAATTGTTAAAATAGTAAAAGTTCATGGATTTGATGTGAAATTATTGCAATTATGGGTTGATATGAGTTTCATGAATATTCGGCTGTTATAAATTGGCATAAAAATTTGTTAATTTGAATGTTCTGGGCTTGGGGACTAACTTGAATAAAAGTAAATTTTAGGGGCAATTTTATAAAAATGTCAAAAATGAATAAATTCTATAAATTACAACTTTTTACTGTCTAAATTAATATATTTAATGAAATTATTAATTTAGTTTAAGACACACGGACATGTGGTAATTATTGGGCCAGGCTGTGTAGTCCACACGACCAAGGCCATTTTTGGGTTTCGTGGGCCACACGAGCGTGTTAGCCCACATGGGCCGCCTTGCGGGCTTTATTTTCACTGTTAAGGTCACACGGGTCGCCCGAGATGATTGTGGACCTACTGTTAGGTCAGTAAGTATATCTAGACCCCAATCTGATGAAATGACAATTTTTCCCCTATAAGGTAAAAAGACTGATATGTCCCTATGTTATGTATGACTGTATTGAGCATGCCATTTTATATATGTTGCATACATGTTAGATATTATGATGTGATGCATGGGGTTGGGTAATTATGATTGGAGGAAGTGTACTGTTCTGGCAGCTCTACTGCAATTTCTGTTTAGTTCCACAACCAGTGCTATTTTTGGTGTGTAGGAATGGGTGGGTTGATTTTATCCCCACATGGTGTGTAGGGTTGGACCGAGTGGTGTGTAGAGGCTGGCTAGGTAGGATTTCTGTTTGCATATATGTACTGTGACCGCTACTAAATTTGGCTAAGGCCCATACTGATTCTGATATTTTAATGGGCTAAGACCCTATTTAAGATTAAACTGTTATTGAAGCGGGCCTAGGCCCAGACTATAAATGTCTATTGTATGACTGACTGTTGTTAAGGGATTACACACTGAGTTTTCATAAACTCACCCTTCTATTTTTTGTATAGGTAATCTTTAGGCGGGTTGGTGCTGTGAGGGACTCAAAGGTGGCCACACAATTGCATGGAGTTTTTATTAAATTTTACTTTATAATTTAATTTGGTTATTTGGTTATGTAATAAGGCCTCTTTAATTTTTAACTTTTAATTTGAGATTCATTTATTATGATTCATATCTGTTAGTAGTAGGACACAAGTTTTCAAAATGATAAATTCTTTTCAAAACACCACAAGTACGCATCCTATTTCAAAAAGCTTCCGCAAACAAACAACAATTTGAAAAGATAACCACGATTTAATTGATTAAACATTTTGCTAAAATAACTTGTGTTTAAACACAGAACAAAACAACCTAAATACTAGCTAAGAATACAAAGAGGGGCAATACAGAATGGGGTTTTCCAAACGAAATTTTATTTTACGAAAAACACTTCCATGTGACAGTGCCTGATTCAGCCATAACGTCTAGGTCAGGTTTTGGGTGTTACATACATATCGTGTAAGACCCTTGAGTATCCGATTTCTATTCCAAATGGTTCAATGGGTGAATGAAAGATGTGGTTGAGTAAGAGGTTAGTACGAGGTGGTATAGGAATGAACAAAAAACTATTTGAATATCGAAATTATGAAGTTGATGAGTTCTTTGGTAAGTTATGCCAATGATATGTAAATTGATGGCCTTGAGGCTTAATTGAACTATTGTTCATTGATTTCAATTATTTGATTGGTAAACAATTAATGAGATTTGCTTATCGTTTTTCATACGAGCTTACTAAGCTATGAAGCTTGCTTCGTGTTATTTTTCTATATTTTTATAGTAAATCAAGGCTAGCTCTGATCCAGGAGTCGTCGGGAACGTCATCACACTACCAAATATCTAAGTTGGTACTTTTGAATTATACAATTATGGTATATGGCATGTATAGGTTAGATGTGGTATTTTGGTTGTGATTATAGCCATGAGATTTCACTTATAAATGCATATTTTTTGGTTTGTATATATACATAGCCATAAGTGATGGCTTCTTTTGGTATGTTTTGGTATAAATTTGGTGATGGTTTTATAGTTGCTCAAATGGTTAATTGATTTGTGGAGTATAAATGCTTGAGAAATGCCTTGATGAGATATGATTTTAGATTGTTGTGTTGGTTATTTATAGGGTAAGTTATGTATGTGTAAATTATGGTAAATGAGCCATATTGTTTGATATTGTTTTGGCATGTATTTGGCTAAGTAAATGGTAGTGATTTGAGAACTGGAATAGATGAATTATAATGATATGAATTGTGCATTTTTGTAACATCCTAATTTTCGGGTTTTTTGCGATTCTCAATATTTGGTAAAGCTTTTAAAATTTGGTATTTGGTTGTGGAATTCAAAATTTCAGTAGGTAAATAGGATTATGGAAGGCCCATGTGTTGGCCAAAACCCGGTGGAATTTTTGAATTTTAGACTTAAGAAGTTAGGGGCCTTGGATAGGTGGTCTTATTAAAATTTGTGGGTAAAATGTAACACAAATGAGCCTTTGGTAAAGTGGCTAAGTAACGCCACTAGGGAGCTATAAAGGTGGCGTGTAAGTGGTTGGGGGAAGACCTGGGATCGATTCCTTGTGATGGCAATTATGATGCTAATTTTTTTGCTTTGTGCATGCAAGAGTTTAAAGCCGAATGGAACTCTGTGGGAGAGAGTTTGAAATAGTCAAATGCATGGATTAAGGAGGGATAAGGGGAGAGATTTTAGGGATTTGAGAGGGGGATAGAGCTTAGCCAAATTGAGGGGATTGGGGAGGAGATTTCGGCAGAGGGGTTTTAGAGTA
Source organism: Gossypium hirsutum (assembly GCF_007990345.1). Classification (NCBI taxonomy): domain Eukaryota; kingdom Viridiplantae; phylum Streptophyta; class Magnoliopsida; order Malvales; family Malvaceae; genus Gossypium; species Gossypium hirsutum. The sequence continues at coordinate 93,451,574 of NC_053429.1, read as the reverse complement.
GCATTTTCGGCAATAGGAATTAGGGTGTGTCGTTTTCTCCTTTTGGTCTAGTCTTTTTCTCTCTTTTCTTTTCCAGCCGAATCTACCTTCCTCCCATTCATCTTTTCTTCCTTTTCCTTCTCCAAAACCAGCCCACTACTCCCCTTCGTTCACCTATTGTTTTTCTTACCACCACTACTACCGAAATACCGCAAAAGCCGAAATCTATGAAGCTAGGTGGTGCCGATTTCTTGTTGACCAGCAAACCTCTTTTTCTTTTCACTTTTTGGTGGCCAATCCCTTTATCTTTTAAGCATAAATGGATTCAAGAAGAGTGACTATGGTAAGTGCTCGAACTCTAAACGATTCCTATAGTAACTATTGACAAAAGCCGAAACACCTATAGTTTAGGAGATGGCCGAATGTGGGTATAGGCTCTATTGGGTTTTCTTTTAATCTTTTTTTATGGTTTGTTTAGTGGAGGAGCAGCAAGGCGTAAGGTCGACTTGGATTAGTTTGGATCATCGGAGTGGCTAGAGCTAGTCATCAATTTCAGCAAAGGTAAGGTTCCTAAGGCCATTTTGGAGGGTGGTCGAATGTGTAAGTGTTGATATTAGATGGTTCTCGATTGGGTTCAATTATTGTGAGCTGATCTATTAACGGTTGATTATAGGAGAAATCGTGTAGGAGATCTCGTCGAGGAATATCGTAAAACAGGTGTGTAACGAACCCTTCTTCATAGCTTAAAACGATAAATGCCGAAAAGCCGAAATGCCGAAATTCTGGCATTTCAAGGACTTGTGAGCAAGCGAATGCTCATTGGTTAGTTAGATTCGCTAAGTTGATGATCGGGATCGTTGGAACAGGTAAGAGCACGATTTTTGGCATTATGGTAAGTTGGGCCTCGAGGGGCTGAAGTTGGGCCCAATAGGCTTTCGGGCCCATTTAGGAAAAATTGGTAGAAAATGAAAACCTGCTAAATTGCACATTAAGACTGGTAACAACATTATAGAATATAAGCTAAATGGGCCTAGATGACAAAATCGACTAAGTAGGGCCCATTAGGGGTTTTTGGCCCAATAACTCGTTTTCGTTAAAAATGGGCCAGAATCGCTGTTTAAAACATGTGAATTGTTAGTAACTAATAATGAACATGGAAAACCCTAATATTTGGTAAATTTACGAGATTACCCTTATAGTATGAAAATGACTGTTTTGCCCCTAGGTAAAAATGACCATTATACCCCTAGGGTTTGATTATAAATTTGATACATGGGCTATGATATACATGATTGATATGATATGCACATGATACGTATGAAATGCACATGATGTATTCATAAATGCATTGGGATGGGTTTTTATATGGATGGAAGAAGTGAAAAAGGGCTTATGCCCTAGTTTATTGAAAAGGGCTTATGCCCCAGATTACCGAAAGGGCTTTACCCCAGTTATTAAAAGAGGCTAGGCCTCCAGTTATATGATAAATCAGCTATGCTGTAACACCCCGAACCCGAGACCGTCACCGGAGTCGAACACGAGGTGTTGACAGACTTTTAAAAATTTTCCAGACGCTGCCAATCTGCATAATAGTCGCTTTAAAAATCATATCTTGAGTTTCACAACTCGAAAATCAGTTTCGTGATTTTTCCCTGAAACTAGACTCACATACCCATCTACAAAATTTTTTTCTAGAATTTTTGGTTGGGCCAATTAGTACAGTTTATTTGTCAAAGTCTCCCATGTTACAGGGATCGACTACCCTGACCTTTGCACATTACGACTTGGATATCTCCTTATACAGGGCTCCAATACTGATGCTGTTTGTTTCTATAGAAACTAGACTCAGAGAGGAATCTACACATATATGGTATGACTCCTAATTATCTCTGGTTAATTTATGGTGAATTTTCAAAGTCGAAACAGGAGATCCAGAAACCGTTCTGGCCCTGTTTCACGAGAACTTTAATATCTCTTAGTATACTGTTCATATGATTGTTTCGTTACTTTCATATGAAAATAGATTCATCAAGGTTCGATTACATAATTTATTCACTATTTAATTCCATTCCTACAAATATTTGTGATTTTTCAAATCTACACCACTGCTGCTGTCAGCATCTATTTTTAAGGTAAACTTTACCTATTTTGTGGTTACCATGGACCAACTAGGGTTTTGCCATACATAGGTCCACATGTGATCATATTTAGCCATTCCAATGGCTGATCATTAGCCCAACACTTCCATTCCAAACCATAGTCACATCGTGAAACCATATATACATACATAAACACAAATGGTCTAATGCCATACTCCATTTCTACGAGCCATTTTCGCATGGCTTTACATACATACATCACAAAAAGTACTTAAACAACAGGGGGTAGTCCTATACATGCCATATCCAGAGTTCAACTAAATGAGTACCCAAAGAGCTTTGATAGTGTAGATGACTTCGACTTCGCTGATCCCGAATCCGATAGCTAACGAACAAAATCTATAAAACAGAGAGCCAAAGCAACCGGGTAAGCATTTTAAGCTTAGTAAGTCTCAAGTAAAGGAATCGGCTTTGACTACAGTATCACATTCACATAGCTAACTAAGTCACTTTATTAACACACATTCTCATAATCATACTTACTTCACACTTCATCAACATATATACACAAGGTATCAACCTTTCTAAAAGCCGAAAGTTCGTTAGCCGATCGCACGAATACTATTTAAAACGAATCGACTTTTCCAAAGCACATGCAAACATACCTTATCATTCGGGTTGGTCGAGCATATTTATTGAATTAGTTACAGCACAAAATGCTCACATTCAAACCCAAGTTTCTTCGGTATTTAACCGGATATAGCCGCAAACGCATTTGCCTTCGGGTCTTAACCCGGACATATCAACTTGCATAATTGCCTTCGGGTCTTAGCCCGGATATATCAACTCGCGTAATTGCCTTCGGGTCTTAGCCCGGATATATCAACTCGCATAATTGCCTTCGGGTCATAGCCCGGATATATCAACTCGCATAATTGCCTTCGGGTCATAGCCCGGATGTATCAACTCGAATAATTGCCTTCGGGTCTTAGCCCGGATATATTCCAATGCTCATGCACATATATATCAATAATCATAACACATCCATATCATTTCTTCGTTACTAAGGCTCAAACACAAAACATTTATTAAACCTTTCAAATTTCGGCTCAGTAGCCACACACAAAGAGCATGATTTCAATTGGCTTTATAACATAGTCTCTAAGCACATTCGACTATCCGTCATAGTATGACTATTCATTTCAATATAATTCAAGTAGGGTCATTACTCGAAGACTTACCTCAAATGTCGTCGAACGACTTCAACGGCTATTCAATTACTTTTTCCTTCCCTTTATCGGATCTAGTTCCCCTTTGCTCTTGAGCTTAAGTTCAACAAAATTTAAAATAGTCATTAATCGACTATTCAAGTATTACTTTCAGAATAATATATATATTGATCCGACTTTCACACACATAGATTATAGTAAGCTTTATAATAATCAATAAATAATTCATTGGCAAACTTTCATTAATGTTTACAACAAAAATCACATATTCACTACGAGCTGTTTTCCTGAGCAGTAGTTACTAAATTATTTATAACTGGAGCTACTAAACTCCAATTCACTTGCCGTTAATTTTCCCTGAATATAGACTCGTATATCTTACATCCATAAAATTTTCAGAATTTTAGGCTTGGCCAATCAATACCAGATTTTTCTTAAAGTTTCCCCTGTTTCACTGTTTGACTATTCTGACCACTCTTCACTACGAATCCAATTTCTCATTTTACAGAATTCGAAATGTGTTGTATTTGATCTCATTTGAAACTAGACTCATTAAGGAGTCTAAGCATATAAATTTTATCTTATAATCATTTTTTTACAATTTATAATGATTTTCTAAAAACAGAACAGGGAATCCAGCAGTCATTTTGACTCAGCCCCACAATACTTCAAATATCTCAAGATCGGTAACTCTTTTGTTTTTATAGTTTCTTTTGTAAGAAAATAGACTCTACAAGCTTTAATGACATAATTCACTCAGCTTCTAATTCAACTCCTACAAATTATGGCGATTTTACAAAATCACCTTACTCTTGCTGTCCCCAAACAGATTATTACCAAATCAAATACTAACACTAGCATTTCACCTTAATAGCTAGCTTACCAAGCCTTAATTTAACATATAATTCACACATATCACATTCAGCTATATATACATTCATCATATTTATCATTAACAAAATATGCTCATGTCAAATTTACTCCCCATCACATCTCAAAATTCAGCAAGCTTAGAACACATTTAATAATTAAATTCGGTAGTTTAATCACTTTGCTAACTACTTATACATATAATTCAATTCAACATTATAAACCATTATCACTCATTTAGCCGATTATAGAGAATTAAACATAATATCTCTAGGATATACTCTACATGGCCGAATATACTACATTAATTTTCAACATTACCTATGTAATTGCCTATAGGTTCTTATACCTTAAATTCACACATTTAGCCTTTTAATGCCTATTGATCATTCCTTTGGTCTTATCAAGAACCATTTAACATGCAAGGAAAATAATCATAGAGGAAGAAATTTACATTCTAAATAGACTCAATCTTTGACCGAATGTACAAGGCGCCTCTAAGCCACTCATCCAAAAATCTTTACCCCATTCTAGTCATTCCCCCATTGTTCCATACAACATGAAATAACCCCTAATTCCAACACTTAATCATTCGGCATATTGCTCAAATCACCTTAAGAAATCTCAACTTTCTTGACATTACCAAGAGTGCATCCACAATTTAACTTAGCATATTATAAAGCCAAATCAACAAATTCAAAGCTTACCTCCTAATAGCTAAAGATGAATGCCGAATTGCTCTAGGTAGGTTTTCCCTTCTTTTTCATCCTTGTTTCGGCTTGAGGGAGGTATGAGAAGAAGATGAACACCATCCTCCTTCTTCTCTTTTATTTAATTCCTTTTATTACAATTATTAAATCATTTGTTAATACAAAATTATTTTAATTTTGAATTAGTGGAGCATATTCTTTCCTTGGCCGGCCACTATGTTTATCATGGGTAAATTGACATGCAAAACCACTCTTTTCAATGCATGTACTATTAGACCATTGTAAGATTAACCTCTCACTTTCCAACAAAGTTTCATATAAGTCCATATTAATAAATTCACATAAAGATGATCAAATTAATGCATGAAACTTTCACACATGCATTTACTCACATCATAAACACAGAATATAACTTTTAATTATTTATATGACTCGGTTTCGTGGTCCCGAAACCACTTTTCGACTAGGGTCAACTTTGGGCTGTCACATATGCTGCCAGTGGTGTGTTGGTTGGGTGGGTTGAGTCATTCCCCACATGGTGCGTTGGTTGGTACGGGTGGAGAGTAGCGGATGGTGGGTTGAGTAGTCTCCCCAAATGGGTTTGCATTCATTCTTTCATTAATATTACATGTGATATTGAAATGGGCCAATGGGCTATACCGTTTATAGTAAAGCTTCGGCCCAGTGTTATGCAATATGAAATATGGAAAGGCTTTGGCCGAGTATATTTTGAGATTGGTTTTGGGCTTAGGCCCAGTAAGTTGATATTGTTTTGGGCTCTGAAAGGGGCTTGTTGCACACCGAGTTTCCAAACTCACCCCCTTCCCTTAACCTTGCAGGTAAGCCTTGATTTGGGGACTTAGAGCCGGAGGGGATTCAGAGTGGCCACAGAGATTGTTTTTGGGCTTGAAACAAGTGACTGGTTTTCTTTAAGTTATCTTATTTACTATTTTATTTTATTGTAATAAGGCCATTCTAACTTTATTTTCTTTTCTTTTCTGGGATTATTTTATTTTTAATAACTTTAATCTATTTGATAATAAATGGGCTAGACTTAGGACGTGTTTTCAAAATGATAAGTGTTTTCAAAATAACACCACGCCACGATTATCACAGATTTCAACTTAAATAAATTACAACTCGATTTAGCCAAGTGTGGCAATGGTTGTGGGCATGTCTAGGATTGGATCCAACCGTAGAGTTTGGTACTTAAGCAGCCATCATGGCTCACCTCCTCTGTTACGGATTTCTACCTGGTGCCCAGCTTCCATTCACTTGGTGTGCTTAACAAAAGCCGGTATTTAAAGCACTAAAATGAAACATGGATTTTTATTTCAATGTGGCACGTCAAATTTGGCCATAACGTCTGGGTCGGGTTTGGGGTGTTACAATTTGGTTGATGATTTTGGCTGCCAAATTGTATAATGAAATGGAACCATTTTTCCTTGTGTAGGTACTTTGAAGTTAGGGTGGCAAATTGGCCTTGCGAATAGCCTATTTTTGTCCACACGAACAGAGACACGGGCATGTGTCTCAGCTGTGTGTGGCACATGGTCATGTTATACAGCCGTGTGTCCCCTGGTGTTGAAATTGAATTAAAGTCAGTATGCTCCACACGGTCTCACACACGGGCATGTGACTGGCTGTGTGGCACAAGCCAATATACCCCTTAATTGGTACACGGCCTAGCACATGAGCATGTGACTTGGCCATGTCACATAAGTCAGTATAACCTCCAATTTTGACAAGGTCTGGCACACGGGCGTGTCCTTGGCCATGTGATACAAGTCAGTATGTATGCCCTATTTCCACACGGCCAGAGACACGGGTGTGTCTAGAACCGTGTGAGGCACACGGCCTGTTCACACGGGCGTGTGACCCCTGTATGTTTGAAATCTTTCTAAGTTTCCAAAATTTTTATATGTTATCAGTTTAGTCCCGAACAACTTCTAAAACATGTTTAAGGCCTCATAGGCCCTTATAAGGGACAATGTGATTGTGTTGAATGATTTATAAGAATGAATGCTTTATGTATGATAAATGTATGTTAAATGAAGTGTATTGATCAGTCTTACCTCGTAACCTTACTCCAGCGACGAATACGAGTTAGGGGTGTTACACATTTCTTACGTAGTTTCTCTTTTACCTTACAGATTATCAAAAGCTCGGTCAGGTTGGAAGCTACCCTGAGATCCATCACACTATCCAACGACTATATCTGTAGATTTTGATGATTTTGAGTCGTGGTTATAATGGCATGTATAGGTGTTTTTTGTTTGATGAAATGGTTATTATATATATGACTTCTAAATCTGGGACTTTGATTGATGAATAGTTTGTTATGTTGGCTTGTAAATGTGATGTTATAATTGTTGACATTTTCACATTTTGGTGATTAAATGCTGGATGATGGAATGGTAAGTTAAATGCATGCTATGAAATGTTGTTTTGATATGCTTGAAGGTTGTCATTGAGGTATGGTTTGATATGCAAATAAGGAGTGAGTATTGTGTAGATAAATGGCTAATTTGGTAAGTTTTGGTGTGGTTGGCATATGGCCAAGATTATTAAGGTTTAGTGATGATAGTTGTTGTGTGACACCCCTTACCCGTATTCGACGCTAGAACAGGGTACGAGGCATTATCGGACTTACCACACAACCAATCATACAATTGCGAGCCATAAATTTGCGTCCAAATTAAAACCATTTGCAATTAATCATAAAGTCCCTAATACGAGCCTACGAGGCCCTAAACATGCTTTGGTGGTCTAGGACTAAGCCGAGAACTTTAGAAATTTTTACAAAACTTAGAAAATTTTTCCACTAAACAAGGGTCACACGCCCGTATGGATATGGGACACGCCCATGTGGTCAGGCTGTGTGGTCATACACGCCTGTGTCCCGGCCCCATGTTACTCATTGACTTGTAACTCATGATCAAATTGGGATCACACGACCAAGTCACAAGCCTGTGTGCTAGGCCGAGTGGAAATTAATTTTCATAAAATAGGTGCATACTTCACATGGCTAGGGCACACGCCCGTGTTCGAGGCCGTGCCTTCCACACGGCTAAGGGGCACGCCCGTGTCTCTGCCCATGTGCTCAATTCTGAGCATTTTGTTTCTCAAAACTAAGGTGCAAGGGACACACGACCAAAACACATGCCCATGGGACAGGCAGTGTGTCACAGATGGCCTATACACACGTTCATGTGTCTACCCGTGTCAACAAAATAAAGGCTATTTACCAAGCCATTTGCCACCCTTATTAGCACAAACCCTTTCACAACTTTGATGTCGTACAACATATCATATTTGGGCAACCAAACATCCCCAATCAAGACTAATATATATCAATACAATACCATCCACTATCATGCTCACAACATTTATCATGTCCCAAATTAATCATGCTAATTTCCCATATATTAAGTATCATTAAACTGCTTTCATGACACCTATTTGTGTGTAAGGTAATCATCTCACCAATAAAGTACATTTCCAAACATTTCACATTCATGCTATAAATCACACTCCATCATATACCAAACATACCATGACCATAACACCAAAGACATTGGCACATATATGAATATACTTAGGCTTACAACCATGTTAGCCAAAATGAGCCAATTAGCATGGCAAAGTACCAAATCAACCAATAGCTATTACAAGCCAATACATTTGGCCAATCATAATGATACATAAAACAAAATGACCAAGTCCCTATACATGCTACTTCCAAATTACTAAGATCATCAAATACCCAAAATAACAATTTTGATAGTGTGAGGCGAATCTCCAACGATCTCCGATCCGAGCTAGCTTGGCGACACTATAAAAACATGGAAAATAAACGGAGTAAGCTATATAGCTTAGTAAGCTCATATGCAAGAAATAAGCAACCTTACCATGCATATAACTTTCAAATAATATAACATAATTAAATGTAAATTTACCATAGTATCTTGATCATAACTTAGTCCATCACAAAACATACCTCATATTAATCATTTCAAGCATTTAATAGATATGAGCTTCATGTACATATCTATACCATCTCAAATGAATTTACACATAATCTCATCTTTGACATACCCGTGAACCACTCAGAATAATAATGTAGGATACTCGGGATTTTTACACACTAAGTGCCACATATGTACCCAATACTGCCTCAAATCTCATATCACATAGTTGCTAGCTCTCGAGCTATCAACGGGCCTGCTCACACAAGCTGACAGTCAGGACGTAGCAACGTGGTGCTGCTTACACAAGCTATCAAGTATCCGCAACATATGCGGGTATACTTAGCAACCGGTAGAATGTTTAAGACCAGCACTCGGATCACATAATCACATAACACATACTAACCCTAATGACATGTCACTTGTATCCTACCTTATTCCTATGGTTCAAACGTGATTTTTTTGCTTGTCGATTTGTCTTTGGAATCGTTCATAGGATTAAGCTCATCCACATTTATCAAACATACAATTCATGCAATATTATAGCAATAAAATACAATCATTTTAAAGCTTATTTTTAACATACGAACTTACCTCGGTACAAAATAGTTCGATTTAGTTTGCAACTTTATTCTTTCCCCGGTCTAGGTCAAAACCTCGTCTTTCTTGATCTATAACACCACATTTAACTCATTCAATCATCAAATTATTCAATTTAATCCCAAAAACACCTTATAGAAAAAATTACATTTTTTCCCCTAACTTTTCAACTTTTTACATTTTAGTCCTTAGGCTCGTAACATGATTTTTATTCGATTTTCTCATTACCCATGCCTAGCCGAATATTAATATTACTCATAATAGCCCAAACTTTTCATTTATTCACATTCTCACACACATTTTACAACTTTTACAAATAGGTCCCTATTTGACATTTTCGTCAAAAATCACTTGGTAAATGTTGTTTATCTAACACTAAACATTCATTTTCCACCATTAAACATCAAAATACAAAAATGTTTAACATGGGTAAAATTTTAGACTTCGATTTATTTTCAAATTAGACTTTGAAATAGCTAGATTAGGTCGAGACAACTTCAAAAACACAAAAATCATTAAAAATGGGACAAATACGGATTTACAATCGAGCTTGGAAGCTTGGCCAAAACCCGAGCTATGCAGACTCTTCAATTTTCAGCACAAGGGGAATGAAATTGAGAAGATGGCATCTTTTATTTGGTTAATTTTGTGTTTCTTAGCCAAATGACCAAAATGACGTTAATGCCAAACTTTGAAATTTCATCTAACCATGTCCATTTTTGTCCAACTTAGAGTACAATTGTCTAATTACCATTTAAGGACCTCTAATTTAAAATTTCATAGCAGTTAGATGCCTTTAGCTTCTAGAACACATAATTTGCACCTATTGCAATTTAGTCCTATTAGTCAAATTGGACACTCTATCGATAAAATTTCTTAACGCAATTTTTACACAATCATTCAATCATAATTTAGACCTTAAAGAAATAATAAAATAAATATTTCTACTTCAAATTTGTGGTCCCAAAACCATTGTTCTGATTTGACCCAAAAATGGGCTATTACATGTTAAATGATCAAATTAGTATAATTGAGTATGATTGGCATGTTAACATTGTGGTAAATGTTGGTTTAGAATTAGTTCCAATGGTCTAAACTTAGAAAATGTATAATCAGGTTTGATTCTTGTGATTGAAATGCCTTTTAGGCATATTGATTGTATGACTAAATACTATGATTATCTAGCTTGAATATGCATGAAAATAGGTGCATTTGGCTTGTATAAGTGACCATGTTTTGGGTGAGGAAATGGCTTGAAAATAACCAATATTTCTTCCACACAACCTAAGACACAGGCGTCTGTCTTAGTTGTGTCTGACACACGGCCATGTGCACGGCCGTGTGTCCCCTGTAGGTTTTTAACGGTTTCATTTCAAGAGTTACACGACCTGGCACACAAGCGTGTGGCATGACCATGTGAACCAAGTAAGAGAGTTACACGGGCACGGACACAAGTTAGAACATGGTTATGTGTCCCTACTTTGAATATCCACACGGCCTGACACACGAACGTGTGTCTCAAACGTGTGAGTCACACGGTGTGTGATCTCTGCAGTTTGAAAATTTTCATCTTTTCCCAAAAAATTCTCTATGTTTTCAATTTAGTCCCAATTTGTTTCTAATGTGTTTTTAGGGCCTCGAGGGCTCATATAAGGGACAATATGTATGTTATTAATGGAATTTTCTATGCTTGATGTTGTGAAGTAAATGATTCATATTTTTGATAATTATGAAATGTAAACTACGGTAATGCTTCGTAACCCTATTCTGACGACGGATACGGGTTAGGGGTGTTAGATAAGTTGTAATTGGGGTGTGACGTGGGTGATCGGATATGCAGTAATTATGGCCTAAAGTGGGTGGGATGGGAATTAGAGGGAAATTGGAAAAGAATGAAGGCCTAATGTTTGAGTAACAATTTTCGTTGGGCCAACTTGGTTTGTAGAGAGCCCAACCCCTCTACTGTCATCAAGGAAATAGAAATACATACTTGCACTACAAAGTAAAAAAAAATTATTAAACAAATTAAATGAGAGAGGTAGGAGAAATTTAAAAATAGCAAAAATAAACACAATTATCGAGATGCTGAGGTTAAACATCTCAGAAGTCAATGGATTGTTTCTTCCGATTCACATGAGCACCTCAATAGTGCTTCAAGCGCTGGCTATTAACTTTAAATGTGAACCTTATTTTCATATCCTTTACATCAATAGCTCTGTTAGGGTATACTTGGGTTACTTCAAAGGGACCTGATCATCGGGATTTCAGTTTGCTAGGAAACAACTTTAACCTTGAGTTGAATAACAACACCTATTGTATCGGTTGAAATTGCCGTGGCACAATCCTCTTATCATGCCAATGCTTAGTCTTCTCCATATATAATTTAGCATTCTCATATGCTTGTGCCCTAAATTCTTCAATTTCATTTAATTCTAGTAATCTTCTATTGCCAATAGCTTCCTAATCCATGTTTAATTATTTCATAGCCCAATATGGCCTATGCTTTAACTCAGTTGGAAAATGGCAAGGTATTTCATAGAAAAGTTTCAATGGTGACATTCCTAACAGAGTTTTATAAATAGTGCGATTGGCCCATAGGGCTTTGTCCAATCTTAAGAACCAGTCCTTACGATTTGGGTTAACAACCTTCTCTATAACCTACTAATTTCTCTGTTGGAAATGCTATCCCCACTCAGACCAAGACATAATTTTGACTTTGACTTGTTCAAATAACAATTAAGGTGAAGCAGGGTCAGGAACAACGGTTCTCTTTATGATAAACAGATCCCTTTTGCAAGTTTGTTATTACAGGTAGTTCCTACAAAGGATCGAACTAGTGACGTATACAATCCTTGAATTCTCAATGTAGATGCTACATAGTTGGTTCTCATTCTTTAGAGACTACGAGTGTAATAGGAGCATCCGTCGACAAAAGGATCACCCTAAGATGATCATCTCATGGCTATTAAGAACGAATCAAATCAGATGGTTCTATTTCTCAATCTTTCTTACTTGCTCTTACGGAACCAAGGTCGAAAAGATTGAGAAAAAATAGTCATTCACAACCATTGATGAAGGATTCCTTGAAAAGTTAAGGATTAGTAATCCGTTTTAGAAATTGAATGGGTTCGATCTTATACATACGTGAGAAAGGTAATTAAAAAAAGAAAGAAGATAAGTTCTTCTTTACTTTTATCGCTTAGGAGCCGTGCGAGATGAAAGTCTCATGCACGGTTTTGAATAAGTGAAAGAAGTGAGGAATCCTCTTTTTGACTCTGAGACTCCCACTCCAATCATTGCTTTTCTTTCTGTTACTTCGAAAGAAGTTGCTTCGGCTTCAGCCACTTGAATTTTCGATATTCCTTTTTATTTCTCATCAAACGAATGGCATCTTTTTCTGGAAATCCTAGCTATTCTTAGCATGATACTGGGGAATCTCATTGCTATTACTCAAATAAGCGTGAAACGTATGCTTGCATATTCGTCCATAGGTCAAATCGGATATGTAATTATTGGAATAATTGTTGGAGACTTAAATGGTGGATATGTGAGCATGATAACTTATATGTTGTTCTATATCTCCATGAATCTAGGAACTTTTTCTTGCATTGTATTATTTTGTCTACGTACCAGAACTGATAACATTCGAGATTATGTAGGATTATACACAAAAGATCCTTTTTTGGCTTTCTCTTTAGCTCTATGTCTCTTATCTCTAGGAGGTCTTCCTCCACTAGCAGGTTTTTTTGGAAGACTCCATTTATTCTAGTGTGGATGGTAGGCAAGCCTATATTTCTTGGTTTCAATAAGACTCCTTACGAGCATTGTTTCTATCTACTATTATCTAAAAATAATCAAGTTATTAATGACTGGACGAAACCAAGAAATAACCTCTCACGTGTAAAATTATAAAAGATCCCTTTATTGCATCGAATTGAGTATGATTGTATGTGTGATAGCATCTACTAAACCAGGAATATCAATGAACCTGATTATTACAATTGCTCAGGATACCCTTTTTTTAGTTTAGCTTCTAGTTAGCTTCTAGAATCTATTTCTTAGTTCAAGGTCCCTCTTTACTAACTGGAATCAAAGAATTAGTAGATCTGTTCCGCCCAAAATGGGAATGGGCTGGGGTTATGAACTTATAATCTATAATTTGATGATCGAGTCGATTCCATGATTATAAGTTCACTCCATACCGGGCCAGACCAGAATAGGGCTATATACATTCTCATTATGAGAATGGGTCATTTGAGCGTGTCTAAACAGATAGTATGTTTACATCTGGATCCCTACGTCGTTACATTCCATTTAGGATTAGGAATGGGCATAATCGGGCCTTCTTTTTACATATCTCTCGTTATTTGGGACCCTGTTCACTTATTTTCCTTTTTTCTTCTATTGAATCAAGAAATAAATAGGTTTGATTGTCCATCTTTTTCATATAATCTATATATATTTAATATAATCTTAGTATAGACATCCTACGGATACTTCAAATCGAAGCAATTGCATGTCCAACTCGGGTTTATATGACATGACCAATTAATAGAAATACTCCAACACTCCACCTTTGTCATATATTCCATACATCACACTAGATAGATATCATATTCATGGAATACGATTCACTTTCAAGATGCCTTGGTGGTGAAATGGTAGACACGCGAGACTCAAAATCTCGTGCTAAAGAGCCTGGAGGTTCGAGTCCTCTTCAAGGCATAATATTGAGAATGCTCATTGAATTGGAATATCAGTAGCGGATCACGAGATCTTGGGGATCTTCTCTATCTAATGAATAGGGAGTCTGCTTTGAAATCATTTGCCCTACACCCACCCCCGAGTATATGCTTCAACAGGAATCACGCACACAAGGGTAGATTGATACAATATAAACCTCTGGTAAAATGCCCCCTGTAACCCAGCGGATAAAGTACATTACATAGTCTATTTTAGGGATTGGCAACTTACCCATTCCGTGACTTTTGCACTGGACGTTCCAAAAATGGGTACTATCGGGTCGAGTGAATCTAATAATAGATGCCTGGTGGCATTCTAGGTTTCCTTCTCCTTTCAGGACCTATTCGAAAGAGAATCCAATACTTCTAGGTCATGAATATCAAAATAGGGCGAACCGCCCCGTGGATATCTTTGCTTCGGAATAAAACAATTAGAATTAGGCTCGGTCAACTGGAATGTGTATTATCCATATATTATCCACATAGTGGATCTTCTAGTTGAGAAGATCCATCGAACTGAGATGAAGAGAAAGGTCTATCTATTTTATTTAGTTATTAAGTTAAACCAATGATTCGTTATTGGAGTTGTTTTACACCATACTGTTGTAAAGCATTAACAACTACCTTGAAATCAAAGTGAGATCCTTAATCATTGATAATGGCTCAAGGTGCACCAAATCTTGTAAAGATGTTCTTGTGTAGAAACTTTAGCACAGACTTGGCATCATTAGTAGGTAAAGTTGTGGCTTCTATCCATTTGGAGACATAATCGACCGCCACCAGTATGTATAAATTGTCGAATGATAGTGGAAATGGACCCATAAAGTCTATCCCCCACACATCAAAAAAGTTCAATCTCCAAAATATTTTGCATCAATATTTCATGTCTCCTAGATAGATTTCCTATCCTCTGACAATGATCGCATGACTTATAAAATTCATGGGCATCCTTGAACAAATTTGACCAATAAAAACCAAATTGAAGTACCTTAGATGTGGTTCTAACTCATCCAAAATGCCTTCTATAAGGAGCTTAATGACAATATTGTAGGATGTTATGTATTTTGTCATCAGGGACACAATTTTTAATTATCTGATCAGAATATTACTTGAATAGGAAGGCCATCCCAATAATAATTCCTGGCATCATAAAGGAATTTTCATATTCTTTGGTTGTTGAGATCAGGTGGTATCAAACCACTTACTAAGAAGTTCACTATATTGGCACACCAAAGTAATGCCATGGCAAATAATAGTTGCTTTTTTGGGAAGTCTTTCTTACTAAGTTTGACATTGCCATATTCATTTCCAACTTTTAATCTTGACAAGTTATCAGCTACTTGATTTTTCAGTCTCCTTTCTATTTCAAATTTCTAAATCAAACTCTTACAGCAAGTGTGACAGCCCAAAGTTGACCCTAGTCGGGAAGTGGTTTCGGGACCGCTAAACCGAGTCACCGAAATGTTTGAATGTGATACTTATTGTCTAGAATATGTAATTATGAATGTGTGAAAATTTCAAGCTTCAATTTGGTTGATTTCATGTGAATTTAGTCAATAGGACGTATGTGAGAAAATTCTAAAATGTGATAGGTCAATGTGTGAGGACCTATTAGTGCATGTGGACAAAGGGGGGACTTGCATGTCAAATTCCCCCCCTACTAGTAGTGGCCGGCCATGACAAGCATGGTAGACCAAGTTTGATGGCCAAGACATGTCATAGACATGTTTTGTTGGTGCATCATGGGTGGAAAAAAATAAAATAATAGGCATGGAAATTAAATAATGAAAAGGAGTATGATGAATACACAAAAAAAAATGTGTAGTTGATTCTTTCCCCCCCCCATTGCCGTGAGCTAAAGAAAAGAGAGGAGAAGATCTTTGTTCATCCTTTTCTCACCTTCATTTAGCCTAAATTAGAAAGAAAAACAAAGAAAAAATTTACTCATCCTTTGGTTCATCCTTGGCCAAAAATTTTAAGGAGGAAAGAAGAAGAAAGGTGAAGAGATTCGGCCATGCATGTAGCTAGGCTAAGGTATGTTTGATGATGTTCCATGAGATGCATGCATGTTTTAGTTGTTAGCTTGAGTTCTACCTAGCCCATGGTCTAAATCTTGCTATGTGATGGAATTGGCACTTGACCATGGATGCATCATTCTTGGTTGGTGTTTGATGTTGTGGTGATGAGGCATGAGGATGAGTTAAGATTCGGCCTAGGTGGAGGTTGTGTTAATGCCATTGCATGCAAAATATGAAGCTTGTTAATGATGCATGTGATGATGGCTTGATGATTCTTGAACCTCCTTTTTAGCATTTTTGTGTGAGCACATATGTGCATTGGTTGCTAAATGGAGAAGAATCGGCTAGCAAGATGTGTGCTAAGGCCGAATGTAACTTTGCATGTTAATGAGCAATGCATGTGTTAAATTGATGAAAAGGGGGAGGATGCTTTACTAGTGTGTATATGTGTGTATTAAGTGTTGAAATCGACCCCAAAAATAGACATGCATATTCGGCCAAGGGGAAAGAAATTAGCTAATATGTTGTGTTGATGCATGATTTTTGCATGTATGAGACTTTAATGTCTAATGTATAAATATGGGCTAAGTGCCTTGTGTTCATCTTTTTGATGCCTAAATAATGAAATCAATTTATTTGTTTAATTAAGCTCAAGAGCAAAGGGGAAATAAATCCGATAAAGGGAAGGAAAAAGTTGTTGAATAGCTAGCGGAATCGTTCGACAACACCCAAGGTAAGTTCTTGAGTAAGAGAGCTTAAATTACGATGTGATTAAATCATGCTCTATGTGTGGCTATTGAGCCGAATGTGCAAGGACGATATGTGCCTTGTGTTTGAGTTTCGCAAATGAAAATGAAATATGAATGTGCCATGAATTATTGTTAGATGTGCATGATTAATTGAATGCTGTCCGGGCTAAGTCCCGAAGGCTTTGTGCTAAGTGAATATATCCGGACTAAGATCCGAAGGCATTTGTGCGAGATACAAATTCCGGGTTAAGCCCCGAAGGCCTTTGTGCGAGATACTAAATCCGGGTTAAGTCCCGAAGGCATTCGTGCGAGTTATTAAATCCGGGTTATGTCCCGAAGGCATTGTGTGAGTTACTAAAATCGGGCTATGTCCCGAAGGCATTTGAACGAGGAGCTATATCCGGTTAAATCCCGAAGGTACGTGATTTGGTAATGAATGAGCTTGCTGTAAAATTCCAGCGAATACTCGAAAAACATCCCAATATGGGGATATGTTACGTATGTGTTGAATTTAATCGAGCCCTTACAAATAAATGTTCGCTAAGTTGATAAACGAGCTACCGGCCTTCGGCTAAGTTAGTCTATTGTGTATGTACATAAGGGTTGTTAATGTTGTGAAGCAAGTTTGATATCGGTAAATTGCGTATTATGAAATATTCCGTTTAGCTAAATGTGTGTTATTCTTTGTTTATGCTGGAATTCCTTGCTCAAAACTTACTAAGCATAAATTGCTTACTTGTTACACTGCTCCTCTGTTTTATAGATTTTTGGTTCTCCAGCTATCGGACTCGGGATCTTGAAGTCGAAGTCGCCCACACTATCAAAGGCTCTTTTGGGTACTATTTTGGTTGAATTTTGATATGGCATGTATAGGACTACCCATTGTTGTTTTTCGAGTACTTTATGAAATGTATAAGTGTACAGCCATGCGAAAATGACTTGTAGAAGTGGAGTATGGCATTAGACCATTCGTGTTTATGAATGTATAGATGGTTTCATGATGTAACTATAGTTGGAATGGAAGTGTTGAGCAAATGATCAGCCATTGGAATGGCTAAGTATGATCATATGTGGGCATATGTATGACAAGGCCCTAGTTGGTCCATGAAACCCCGAAAATAGGTAAGGTTTACTTTGAAAACAGAGGCTGACAGCAGCAGTGGTGTGGATTGGAAAAATCACAAGAATTCGTAGGAGTGGAATTAAATAGTGAATAAATTATGTAATCGAACCTTGATGAATCTACTTTCATATGAAAGTAACGAAACAATCATATGAACAGTACAGTAAGAGATATACGGGTTCTTGTGGAACAGGGACAGAACAGTTTCTGGCTTCCCTGTTCCGACTTTGGAAATTCACTATAAATTGACCAGAGATAATTAGGGGTCATATCATATATTTATGGATTCCTCTCTGAGTCTAGTTTCCATAGAAACAAACGGCATCAGTATTGAAGCTCTGTGCAGAGAGATATCCAAGTCGTAATGGGAAAAGGTCAGTGTAGTCGACCCCTGTAACATGGGAGAATTTTACTAATAAACTGTACTAATTGGCCCGACCAAAAATTCTAGAAAAAAATACATAGGTGGGGACATGAGTCTAGTTTCAGGGAAAAATCACAAAACTGATTTTCGAGTTGTGAAACTCAAGATATGATTTTTGAAGCAACTAGTACTCAGACTGGGCAGTGTCTGGAAAAATTTTTCAAAGTTTGTTAACATCTCGTGTCCGACTCCGGTGTCGGTCTCGGGTTCGGGGTGTTACATTAAATTGGTATCAGAGCTACGGTTTAGTCGATTCTAGGACTACCGTAATGTGTTGGGTCTAGCTATACATGCCATTTTATGTGATTACTTGATAGTGTGGTGATTTCTGACAATTGTAAATGTGTTTATAGTAATGGATCCCGATCGTGACCGAGAGGTAGCTGATGATCTTGAGAGTGTAGCGCCTGCTCCTGCACAAGGGACAGTGCCGGCAGACTCTCAACCTAATGCTAGTAATCCGAATGATGAATCTAGACAAGCATTCTATAGCGTGATGAATGATTGGTTCAACCAATACATTCGAACTAATATGGCTGTTCCACAACCTCCATTCCCGACAAATACTACCCCCGCACCTACAATACCACCGGTAACGGACCAAATAAGGTCAAATAAGCCCCCAGTTGACAGAATCCGAAAACATGGGGCTACTGAATTTAAGGCTATGGATAGCGATGATGCCGAGCAAGCTGAATTTTGGCTGGACAATACTATCTGGGTACTCGATGAGCTATCTTGTACACCCGATGAATGCCTAAAGTGTGCTATCTCCTTGCTACGTGATTCTGCCTACTATTGGTGGAGTACTCTGACTTCTGTTGTGCCCCGAGAGCAAGTAACTTGGGAGTTTTTCCAAACTGAGTTTCGGAAAAAGTATATCAGTCAGAGATTTGTTGATCAAAAACGGAAGGAATTTCTTGAGCTTAAGCAAGGCTCCATGTTGGTTACTGATTACGAGCGAAAATTTGTTAGACTTAGCAAATACGCTCGGGAATGTGTTTCGTCTGAAGCTATTATGTGTAAACGCTTCGAGGATGGGCTGAATGAAGATATAAAAATGTTCGTTGGCGTTCTTGAAATACGAGAGTTCGTGGTACTTGTTGAACGAGCTTGTAAAGCCGAAGAGCTTAGAAAAGAAAAGCAAAGAGTTGATGAGGGAACTGGAGAGTTTCGTAAAAGATCCTCGGGAAGGTCTCTTCAACAGACATCGAAGAGATTTCGAGATGATGCGGGCCAGTTTAGAGGCACTTCGGGCCTTTTTAGACGAGATCGTGATCGACCCCCTGTGGGTACACGAGGCACTTCGGTCGCCAGTGTTGGGAATGAACGTCGAGATAGAACGAAATGTCGATATTGCGGTAAATGGCATTCGGGGAGTTGTAGATTCCCTGACCGCTCCTGTTACAAGTGCGGATCAGTTGACCACTTCATTAAAGATTGCCCGAGGTTGTTTGAACAGAATGAAAATCAGAGTGGGAAACCAGGTGCTACCACTGCTCGAGGTAGACCATCTGGAAATACGGGCAATGCTAGTGGTGGTCAGAGAGGATCTAGAGATGATATAACCAGATCCGAAGCTCGTGCGCCTGCTAGAGCTTATGCTATAAGTGCCCGCGAGGATGCTTCTTCGCCTGATGTTATTACCGGTACATTCACTCTCTTTGATACTAATGTAATTGCTTTGATTGACCCCGGTTCTACTCATTCTTACATATGTGAAACCTTAGCATCCAGTAAGACTTTACCTATTGAGTCTACTGAGTTTGTAATTCGGGTGTCAAATCCCTTGGGTCATTACGTGCTTGTCGACAAAGTGTGTGAGAAATGTCCCCTGGAAATTCGAGGTTCTTGTTTTCCGGCGGACTTGATGATTTTGCCGTTTGATGAATTTGATGTTATCCTTGGTTTGGATTGGTTGACCGCGCATGATGCGATTGTGAATTGCAAGAGCAAGACTATTGATTTGAGGTGCGCAAATAACGAAGTAGTCCGAATTGAGTCTGCAGACTTGGAGGGGATGCCAGCTGTAATATCAGCAATGTTGGCACAGAAATATGTAAGAAAAGGGTGCGAAGCATACCTTGCGTATGTACTTGATGACAAAGAATTAGAAAAGAAACCCGAATCTGTGCCGGTGATTTGTGAATACCCGGATGTTTTTCCGGAAGAATTGCCGGGTTTACCACCTGTTCGGGAGATAGAGTTTGGTATTGAGCTTGCACCTAGGACTACGCCGATTTCGATAGCCCCATATCGTATGGCACCAACCGAGTTAAAAGAGTTAAAAGCTCAGTTGCAAGAATTGACGGATAGAGGTTTTGCTCGACCAAGCTTCTCACCTTGGGGTGCACCAGTATTGTTCGTGAATAAGAAGGACGGAACCATGAGGTTGTGTATTGACTATCGTCAACTGAATAAAGTGACGATAAAGAATAAATATCCGTTGCCGCGCATCGATGATTTGTTCGACCAACTGAAGGGAGCCACAGTGTTCTCGAAAATAGATTTGAGATCGGGTTATTATCAGTTGCGAATTTGAGAATCGGACATACCAAAAAACTGCCTTCAGAACGAGATATGGTCACTATGAATTCTTAGTGATGCCGTTTGGGCTCACTAATGCCCCTGCGGTATTTATGGATTTGATGAATCGGATCTTCAGACCATATTTGGATCGGTTCGTAGTTGTGTTCATTGATGACATTTTGGTCTATTCAAGAGATGAGACCGAACATGCTGAGCATCTGAGGCTAGTGCTGCAAATTTTGCGGGAAAAGCAGTTATATGCTAAGTTCAGTAAGTGTGAGTTCTGGTTAAGAGAGGTTAGCTTCTTGGGTCATGTGGTATCCGCGTCGGGTATTCGAGTTGACCCGAACAAAATTTCAGCCATACTTGACTGGAAACCTCCGAGAAATATTACTGAAGTTCGGAGCTTTTTGGGACTCGCCGGTTATTACCGACGATTTGTGAAAGGTTTCTCGATGATAGCCACACCAATGACGAAGCTACTTCAAAAGGATGTTAAGTTCGATTGGACGGAGAAATGTCAGAAAAGTTTCGACCAACTGAAAACTCATTTGACTGAAGCTCCAATTTTGGTGCAACCCGAATCAGGTAAAGAGTTTGTCATTTATAGTGACGCATCCCTACTTGGGTTGGGTTGCGTATTGATGCAAGAAGGTCGAGTCGTGGCCTATGCGTCAAGACAATTGAAGCCACACGAGAGGAATTATCTGACCCATGATCTCGAACTAGCTGCCATCGTGTTTGCTTTAAAAATATGGCGACATTATCTGTTTGGTGAGAAGTGCCATGTATTTTCGGATCACAAAAGTCTCAAATATTTGATGACTCAACGAGACTTGAATCTGCGACAAAGACGTTGGCTTGAGTTGTTGAAAGATTACGAGCTTGTCATTGATTACCACCCGGGAAAGGCTAACGTGGTTGCGGACGCCTTAAGCCGGAAGTCATTGTTTGCTTTACGAGCGATGAACGTGCATTTGTCTGTTCTACCAGACAATGTGTTAGTAGCTGAATTAAAAGCTAAACCATTATTGACTCACCAAATTCGTGAAGCTCAGAAAGTCGATGATGAATTGGTTGCAAAACGGGCTAAGTGTTTTCCGAACGAGGAATCGGAGTTTCAAATTGATGATGATGATTGTTTGAGGTTCAGAAATCGTTTGTGTGTTCCAAGGAATTCGGAACTCATTTCGATGATTCTGAACGAAGCCCATTGTAGCCAAATGTCAATTCACCCGGGGAGTACGAAAATGTACAACGATTTGAAACGTCAATTTTGGTGGCATGGTATGAAACGGGACATCTCCGACTTTGTTTCGAGATGTTTAATATGTCAACAAGTGAAAGCAGAACATCAAGTGCCTTCAGGATTACTCCAGCCGATCATGATACCCGAGTGGAAATGGGATCGAGTCACAATGGACTTTGTGTCCGGACTGCCCTTGTCAGCAAGTAAGAAGGATGCGATATGGGTTGTTGTTGATAGACTGACTAAGTCGGCTCATTTCATCCCCGTACGTACGGATTTTTCATTGGATAAACTAGCTGAATTGTACGTTTATCAAATTGTGAGATTACACGGGGTACCTGTTTCTATCGTGTCGGATAGAGATCCGAGATTCACCTCACGATTTTGGAAGAAATTGCAAGAAGCTCTGGGTACCAAGTTGCATTTTAGCACTGCTTTTCACCCCCAAACCGATGGTCAATCCGAGCGGATAATTCAGATACTTGAGGATATGTTGAGATGTTGCATCCTCGAGTTCAGTAGTTCATGGGAACGGTATTTACCTTTGATTGAATTCGCTTACAACAATAGTTTTCAATCAAGTATTAAGATGGCACCTTACGAGGCTTTGTACGGTCGTAAATGCCGTACACCATTGTTTTGGACCGAGCTCGGTGAAAGTAAAATTTTCGGAGTTGATTTGATTAAAGATGCTGAACAGAAAGTAAAGGTAATCCTTGAAAGTCTAAAGGTAGCCACGGATCGTCAGAAGTCGTACGCAGATTTGAAACGAAAAGACATCGAGTATCAGGTGGGAGACAAAGTGTTCCTTAAGGTTTCACCTTGGAAAAAGATACTCAGGTTCGGCCGTAAGGGCAAGTTGAGCCCAAGATTCATTGGGCCGTACGAAATCTCCGAACGAGTTGGTCCGGTTGCGTATAGATTGATTTTGCCCCCGGAGCTTGAAAAGATTCATGACGTCTTTCATGTTTCGATGCTTCGACACTATCGATCTGATCCATCGCATATAATTAGCCCATCAGAGGTTGAAATTCAAGTCGACATGAGCTATGAAGAAGAACCGATGCGTATCCTAGCTCGTGAAGTGAAGGAGTTGCGAAACAAAAGAGTTCCGCTAGTAAAGGTGTTATGGCTCAAACACGGGATCGAGGAAGCTACTTGGGAGACCGAGAGCTCGATGAAAGAACGATACCCAAACCTATTTATCGGTAAGATTTTCGGGGACGAAAATTTCTTAAGTGGGGGAGAGTTGTGACAGCCCAAAGTTGACCCTAGTCGGGAAGTGGTTTCGGGACCGCTAAACCGAGTCACCGAAATGTTTGAATGTGTGAAAATTTCAAGCTTCAATTTGGTTGATTTCATGTGAATTTAGTCAATAGGACGTATGTGAGAAAATTCTAAAATGTGATAGGTCAATGTGTGAGGACCTATTAGTGCTTGTGGACAAAGGGGGGACTTGCATGTCAAATTCCCCCCTACTAGTAGTGGCCGGCCATGACAAGCATGGTAGACCAAGTTTGATGGCCAAGACATGTCATAGACATGTTTTGTTGGTGCATCATGGGTGGAAAAAAATAAAATAATAGGCATGGAAATTAAATAATGAAAAGGAGTATGATGAATACACAAAAAAAAATGTGTAGTTGATTCTTTCCCCCCCATTGCCGTGAGCTAAAGAAAAGAGAGGAGAAGATCTTTGTTCATCCTTTTCTCACCTTCATTTAGCCTAAATTAGAAAGAAAAACAAAGAAAAAATTTTCTCATCCTTTGGTTCATCCTTGGCCAAAAATTTTAAGGAGGAAAGAAGAAGAAAGGTGAAGAGATTCGGCCATGCATGTAGCTAGGCTAAGGTATGTTTGATGATGTTCCATGAGATGCATGCATGTTTTAGTTGTTAGCTTGAGTTCTACCTAGCCCATGGTCTAAATCTTGCTATGTGATGGAATTGGCACTTGACCATGGATGCATCATTCTTGGTTGGTGTTTGATGTTGTGGTGATGAGGCATGAGGATGAGTTAAGATTCGGCCTAGGTGGAGGTTGTGTTAATGCCATTGCATGCAAAATATGAAGCTTGTTAATGATGCATGTGATGATGGCTTGATGATTCTTGAACCTCCTTTTTAGCATTTTTGTGTGAGCACATATGTGCATTGGTTGCTAAATGGAGAAGAATCGGCTAGCAAGATGTGTGCTAAGGCCGAATGTAACTTTGCATGTTAATGAGCAATGCATGTGTTAAATTGATGAAAAGGGGGAGGATGCTTTACTAGTGTGTATATGTGTGTATTAAGTGTTGAAATCGACCCCAAAAATAGACATGCATATTCGGCCAAGGGGAAAGAAATTAGCTAATATGTTGTGTTGATGCATGATTTTTGCATGTATGAGACTTTAATGTCTAATGTATAAATATGGGCTAAGTGCCTTGTGTTCATCTTTTTGATGCCTAAATGATGAAATCAATTTATTTGTTTAATTAAGCTCAAGAGCAAAGGGGAAATAAATCCGATAAAGGGAAGGAAAAAGTGGTTGAATAGCTAGCGGAATCGTTCGACAACACCCGAGGTAAGTTCTTGAGTAAGAGAGCTTAAATTACGATGTGATTAAATCATGCTCTATGTGTGGCTATTGAGCCGAATGTGCAAGGACGATATGTGCCTTGTGTTTGAGTTTCGCAAATGAAAATGAAATATGAATGTGCCATGAATTATTGTTAGATGTGCATGATTAATTGAATGCTGTCCGGGCTAAGTCCCGAAGGCTTTGTGCTAAGTGAATATATCCGGACTAAGATCCGAAGGCATTTGTGCGAGATACAAATTCCGGGTTAAGCCCCGAAGGCCTTTGTGCGAGATACTAAATCCGGGTTAAGTCCCGAAGGCATTCGTGCGAGTTATTAAATCCGGGTTATGTCCCGAAGGCATTGTGTGAGTTACTAAAACCGGGCTATGTCCCGAAGGCATTTGAACGAGGAGCTATATCCGGTTAAATCCCGAAGGTACGTGATTTGGTAATGAATGAGCTTGCTGTAAAATTCCAGCGAATACTCGAAAAACATCCCAATATGGGGATATGTTACGTATGTGTTGAATTTAATCGAGCCCTTACAAATAAATGTTCGCTCAGTTGATAAACGAGCTACCGGCCTTCGGCTAAGTTAGTCTATTGTGTATGTACATAAGGGTTGTTAATGTTGTGAAGCAAGTTTGATATCGGTAAATTGCGTATTATGAAATATTTCGTTTAGCTAAATGTGTGTTATTCTTTGTTTATGCTGGAATTCCTTGCTCAAAACTTACTAAGCATAAATTGCTTACTCGTTACACTGCTCCTCTGTTTTATAGATTTTTGGTTCTCCAGCTATCGGACTCGGGATCTTGAAGTCGAAGTCGCCCACACTATCAAAGGCTCTTTTGGGTACTATTTTGGTTGAATTTTGATATGGCATGTATAGGACTACCCATTGTTGTTTTTCGAGTACTTTATGAAATGTATAAGTGTACAGCCATGCGAAAATGGCTTGTATTAGTGGAGTATGGCATTAGACCATTCGTGTTTATGAATGTATAGATGGTTTCATGATGTAACTATAGTTGGAATGGAAGTGTTGAGCAAATGATCAGCCATTGGAATGGCTAAGTATGATCATATGTGGGCATATGTATGACAAGGCCCTAGTTGGTCCATGAAACCCCGAAAATAGGTAAGGTTTACTTTGAAAACAGAGGCTGACAGCAGCAGTGGTGTGGATTGGAAAAATCACAAGAATTCGTAGGAGTGGAATTAAATAGTGAATAAATTATGTAATCGAACCTTGATGAATGTACTTTCATATGAAAGTAACGAAACAATCATATGAACAGTACAGTAAGAAATATCCGGGTTCTTGTGGAACAGGGCCAGAACAGTTTCTGGATTCCCTGTTCCGACTTTGGAAATTCACTTTAAATTGACCAGAGATAATTAGGGGTCATACCATATATGTATGGATTCCTCTCTGAGTCTAGTTTCCATAGAAAGAAACGGCATCAGTATTGAAGCTCTGTGCAGAGAGATATCCAAGTCGTAATGGGAAAAGGTCAGTGTAGTCGACCCCTGTAACATGGGAGACTTTGACTAATAAACTGTACTAATTGGCCTGACCAAAAATTCTAGAAAAAAATAAATAGGTGGGGACATGAGTCTAGTTTCAGGGAAAAATCACAAAACTGATTTTCGAGTCGTGAAACTCAAGATATGATTTTTGAAGCGACTAGTACTCAGACTGGGCAGTGTCTGGAAAAATTTTTCAAAGTTTGTTAACATCTCGTGTCCGACTCCGGTGTCGGTCTCGGGTTCGGGGTGTTACAGCAAGAGTATCCACCTAATCAATCTTGGCTTGGCATCTTTTTTTGTAACCAAATAACGAATAGAAGAGTGGTCTGTTACCTTGGTACCAACTAAATAAGATTGGAATTTATTGAACGCCAATACCATAGCCAATAACTCATTTTCAATGGTGGTGTAGTTAAGTTATGCATCCGTCAAGGTCCTACTTGCATAATATATAGCATGAAATACCTTGTCTTTAATTTTCCACAACACTACTCCCACAGCATAATCACTGGGGCCACACATGAATTCAAAAGGCAATGTCCACTCCGGGGCTATTATAATTGGTGTTGCTACTAGTGGTTTATTCAATTCCTCAAAAGCTATCAAACAAGGTTCATCAAAATTGAAAGATCTATTTTGCTCCAGCAAGGAGCATAAGGGTTTTGATATCTTCGAGAAATCCTTAATGAATCTTCTATAAAAACCCATATGGCCTAAGAAACTTCGAATACCCTTGGCAATAATAGGAGGCGGTAATTTATCTATTACCTCAATTTTTGCTTTGTCAACTTCAATCCCTTGCTGCGATACTTTATGCCCCAGAACAATGCCTTCACGGACCATGAAATGACATTTTTCCCAATTCAAGACAAGATTTGTTTCTTCACAGCGGCAAAGAACCAATTCCAGATTTTTCAAACAACTCTCAAAGTTATTGCCAAAGTCAGAGAAATCATCCATAAAGATTTTGAGAAAATTTTCCATCATGTCAAAGAATATTATCATCACACAATGCTGAAATGTTATTAAGGGAATTACATAACCCGAATGACATTCGTCTAAATGAAAAAGTACCCTATAGACAAGTGAAAGTTGTCTTCTCTTGGTCATTAGGAGCTATAGCAATCTGATTATACCCTGGATATTCATCCAAGTAATAGCAGAAGGCTTTCCCAACTAATCTATCCAACATTTGGTGAATAAAGGTAAGGGGAAATTGTATTTCTGAGTTACCATGTTGAGCTTGCGTTAATTCATGCACACTCTCCATCTCATGATAGTGCGAGTTGGTATAAGCTCGTTGTTATCATTATTAACCACCGTAACAGGACTCACAAAAGAGTTGTCTGAGATCAGGTAGATAATATCAGCATCAAGCCACTTGATTATCTTTTTCTTAACAACTTCCCTCATAATAGGATTCAGCCTTCTCTGTTGTTTAATAGAATTTCCACGGCAATCCTCTAATAAAATTTTATGCATGCATAGAATAGGGCTAATTCCTTTGATTTTGGTAATTGTCCATCCTAATGCCTTCTTAGATCTCCAGAGAAATTCCAACAGCTTGGCCTCCTGATCAGGTTTCAATTCCTCATAAATAACTACTGGCAATCTGTTGTTGTCTCCTAAGTAAGCACATTTCAAATACAATGGTAAAGGCTCCAGCTCTAGTGTGGGAGGTTTTGTCACAGCTGCTACCAAGAATATAGGACAAGCGGATGAACTAGGCCAAGAGGAACCACATAGGAGCAAGAGGGAAAGAAGAATTCCAACCTCCCTAACAGATTTTGTCCTATCCTAGGGAACAAACTATAAATAAGATGCATGTGTAACCCGAAGGGATATAAGAAAAACCTTGAATTTACTCTTTCTTTGAAATCTAAGCTCCCTTCTTCCTCATCTAATTCTCTCAATTCCTAAACTATTCTTCTTCCAAATCTATTCATAACAAATTGGTGCTTTCATTGAACTTCTTCATGGTGAATCATTCTGAATCTATTCAAGCCCTTCAAGACACTACAGCTCACCATGACAAGGTTCTCGCCTCGTTATAGAATCATTTTACGACTCAAGAACAATGGAACACAACTACCCATCTCACACTTTAGGACATGGCCAATCAGTTACACGCCATCTCTGCCCAGTTGGAATCTCAATGACTACATCACGAGGAGGCGACATCGCCGTCGATAGCAGTGCGGTGCGGGGAAAGGCAAAGGTCTGCGCTGATTCAGATGATGTTTTTCCCTTTGCTCTAAATCCTATCCAAGTGGAACTTCCTTTGTTTACTGGGAAAGATCCAAAGGAATGGTTAGCATCAGCCCATGATTTCTTTGAGTTCTACGGCACGGAGGACCATCACCGCGCCACCATGGCTTCTTTCTAGATGGATGGCACGGCGAAGAAATGGTTCCGGTGGATGCAACGCCAACGGTAACTGGCTGGGTGGAATCACTTGGTTGACTCGATTAGAAAGTGATTCACTGTTTTGGAAATTGAATCACCGGCAGGACAATTATCCAAACTGACTCAGATAACGACAGTGGAGGATTATCAATCTCGGCTTCAAGATTTAGCTTTGCTTACTCATAATTTATCTGATGAGTTTTTAACGGATTGCTTTATATCAAGCTTGTAGACAGATATCAAGCATGAGGTGCTTAGCCATCGTCCTTCTTCCATGATCGAGGTTCAGGGACTTGCTCGATTTCAGGAAGCTCGTTTACACGATCGACATCAATTGGGTCGGGCCTTCTCCAACAAGCGACCACGGTTTTTACCCACTCCCAATCTGGCTGTTCCTAGGCCTAAGTTTCAACCAGGCCGTCCCCCTCTAGTAGATCAACCCAATCTGAAAATTTCTACTATCCCAACCCCTCGACATATTTCTTTGGTTGAAGCTCAAGCACGCCGTGAAAAGGGGCTGTGTTATTACTGTGATGCAAAGTATATGTCTGGGCATAAATGCAAAGACCCTCAACTATTTCTGTTGGATGATGAAGGCACATCCATTATTTTAGCTCCGCTACCCCCACCACAACTCCTTGTTGCCTCAGACAATGATGACATCGATGACTCTGGTCCAGATCAATCCTTAGTGTCCTTGAATGCCTTGGCAGGTGGGATTCATCCTAATACCATCCGAGTCATGGGAAACATTTTCGGTCATCAGGTTTGGATTCTAATTGACGGTGACAGTACACATAATTTAATTCAGTCTCACGTGGGCAAGCATTTGGGACTTTCGATTACCTCTACCCCCAATTTTAGAGTCATGGTGGGCAGTGGTCAAAAACTGCAGAACGAAGGGTGTAACAAGGATCTTCACCTATGTGTTCAAGGGACTGAAATTGTGATAGACTTTTATGTGCTTCCATTAGAAGGTACCGAATTGGTTCTTGGGGTCACGTGGCTAGCTTCTTTGGGTCCGATAACAATGGATTTCTCCAAATTATCGTTTCAATTTTGACAAGGCACTATCGGCATTCATTGGTTGGGTGAGTCTAGTTTTGGTCCTCAACAGGTTTAGATGCATTCTCTTCATCGAATGGCTGAAACAAATGCCATGGCCACGTGTTATCTGTTGCATCTTCAACTCATACCCTTGGTCGAACCTTCAGTTGAGTCAACCGACATGGTAGCTCTTTTTTTAGAATTTGAGTCAGTGTTTGTTCCCCTTCAAGGCCTTCCACCTGATTGACAAAATGACCACGTCATACATCTTCAACCTGATGCGAAACCCGCTAATGTTCCCCTGTCGTTATCCCTATTTCCAAAAAGCAGAGGTCGAATGTCAAGTGCAACAGATGTTGTATCAGAGCTTAATCTGACGGAGCACTAGTCCATTTTCTTCTCCGGTCCTTCTCGTCAAGAAAAAGGATGGCACGTGGCGATTCTATGTTGATTATTGAGCGTTGAATGCTGTCATAGTCAAAGAAAAGTTCCCTATTACATGGTATTCCTCGAACTATTGCGAGTGACAGAGATCGTATTTTCCTGAGTGCATTCTGGACAGAATTAGCCAAATTACAAGGAACAGAATTATGTTTCAGTTCTGCCTACCACCCCCAATCCGATGGTCAAACAGAAGCGTTAAATCGTTGCCTCGAAATGTAATTACGCAGCATAACGGCGGATGATCCTAGTGAATGGGAGAAATTTTTAGCTTGGGCGGAGTATTGGTATAATACGGTGTTTCAAACACCCACTGGCATGACACCTTTTCAAGCGTTGTATGGTCGTGAACCCCCTACCATCATTACATATTTGGAAGGTAGCTCTTCCAATGGGCAGCTAGCTCACGAACTCTTGGAAATAGACAAACTGTTGAAACTCTTGAAACACAATCTGACAAAAGCTCAAACTCGCATGAAGCTCTAAGTGGACAGGCATCGTCGTGATCTTGAATTGGCTGTTGGCAGTTGGGCGTTTGTGAAATTACAGCCTTATCGACAACTATCTTTATGCTTGCAGTGACATCAAAAACTCAGACCTCGCTTCTTTGGTCCCTACCAGGTTCTACAATACATTGGGTCGGTGGTGTATAATCTTGACTTGCCAGACTCAACAAGAATTCATCCCATATTCTATATTTCTCAACTCAAGCCTTGCCTCGGATGGCCCCTACAGCAAATCACACCTTTTCCGCTTATGCGTGAGAACATTTCGCTCGCCTCTAGCACTTCAAACCTTGAGGCCAAGGTTTCTTCTCAAGGAGGAGGTAATGTCACAGCTGCTACCAAGAATATAGGACAGGCAGATGAACCAGACCAAGTGGAACCACGCAGGAGCAAGAGGGAAAGAAAAATTCCATCCTCCCTAACAAATTTTGTCCTATCCTAGGGAACAAACTAGAAATAAGACGCATGTGTAATCCGAAGGGATATAAGAAAAACCTTGAATTTACTCTTTCTTTGAAATCTAAGCTCCCTTATTCCTCATCTAATTCTCTCAATTCTTGCACTATTCTTCTTCCAAATCTATTCATAACAGGTTCCTCTATTGATGGTCTAAGAAGATTGATAGTGTAGGCTAGTAAATCCAATGACTCAAGCTTTTTCCCTGGTTTGTCCACAAATCGCTTTTCCTCCATAGACTCACTGAATTCTTCAAAAGTCTTTGTTTCATTTAGGTCAAGTGAATCTGTATCACTATCAGAATTGTTGTGGAAAAATTTTGCAAACTCTTCCTACACTACTGTTTCTATCAAACCAATGGTGTGGCACTCTTCATTCTCATCAACACATTTCAGGGTATCAAATATATTAAAGGTGATCTGTTGATCATTCATCCTCATGGTTTGCTCACCTTTTTACACATCAATCAAAGTTCTTCCTGTAGTAAGAAAAGGTCTTCCAAGAATAATCGACACATCTTTGTTAGCTTCACATTAAAAAATAATGAAATTAGTAGGAAAAATAAACTGATCTACTCTTGCCAGCACATCTCATTTTACCTTCTAGGTGTGCATAAGATTGATCAACTAGCTACAACGTGACCGTAGTAGGTTTTGCTTCTCTGATTCCCAACTTCCTAAAGATAGACATAGGCAATAAATTGATGCTCGCTCCTAAATCACACAATGCCTTACCAACATAATTGTTTCTAATTGAACATGGGATAAAACTCCCTGGGTCCTTCAACTTTAGAGGGAATTTATTCTTCAACATTGCCGTGCACCCTTCAGTGAGAGCAACAGTTTCAAATTCTCCTAATCTTTGCTTCTTTGACAGTATATCTTTCACATAATTAGGCATTTGCTCCAAAGCTTCTACCAATAGTATGTTGATGTGGAGTTGTTTTAGGACATCCAGAAATCTTTTGAACTGGAAATCTTGTTTACAATTGTGGAATCACTAAGGAAAAGGTGGAGGTGGCTGTCCTTCAGGTTGCTAATATTGTTTTACTATGGCATTTTTATTGGCAACATGATCTGATTCTGTTGTAACAGTCTTCTGTTCAGCCTTTTTAGTTACAATGTGCTATTCAAATTGTTTTGAATTCTTTCCATAGTTGAGACCTAATTTTTCCTCTTCTACAGATGCATCGTTAACAATTTTATTCATCTAGGTCCCACTTCTGAGAGTGATTGCCTTGCAATGCTTTTTCTCTTGTGATCTCAAATTCTCAGTATCACTTGGCAGAGCTCGTAGGAATGCAACTTGACTCTGAATCACGGTATCATTCTTAGTCATATATTCTTTTACAAAAGATTCGATAGATGATGATTATGATGAAGTTGATGCATAACATTGTTGGACATTTTGTCGCGACATGGGTTGATTATAACTAGGCAATATACCCTATCGGCATTCTGTTTAACAATATTGTTTGAATTCCCTGTACCTTGATTATTCCAACCAAATATGTTACTTCCACCCTAGATTGTAGGTGTTAAAGTAGAGATTGTTATTCCGATTGAAATTACCCATGTAGTATACAGATGTTGTGTTTGACGGGTGTTCATCAAAGACAAGATCTTCACCACAACAAACACAAGATAGCTCAACTAATTTTATCTCCTAGGATGCAATTGGCTTCTTCATTGTCTTGACCATATTAGCTAAAGAGGATACTTGGGCTGTTAATGAAGAGATTGCATCAAGCTCCATTATGCCTGCAACTTTCTTACCAATCCCAACTCGTACAGTAGGATATTGGTAATTTGTTCCAAAATCTCATATGCTTCATTATAGGATTTATCCAAAAAATTACCATTGGAAGATGCATCGATTACCATCCTAGTATGTGCATTCAGCCTATTGTAAAACATCTTCATCTGAGTCCAGTGCTACAACCCATGTATCAAACATTTTCTAAGTAATTCCTTAAATCTTTCCTAAGATTAGTTCATTGTTTCATCCTCTGATTATCGAAAAGATGTTATGTCATTTCTAAGCTTGGCATTCATGTTTGGTGGATTATACCATAGTAAAAACCTTTAGCACAATTCATTCGATAATGCCCTAATGGTAAGGCATTAAGCTACACTCTTGCATTATCTCTCAAGGAGTATGGCAACAATTTGAGTTGCAAGGCATCTTTAGTAACACCTTTCTCTCTAAATGAGTCATAGATCTCTAGAAAAAGTCTTAAATGTAGTCTCGAATCTTTAGCTGGTGACTCGCTAAACTGTCTAATAATTTGTAGCATCTGAAACATTATCGGTTTCAACTCAAAATGCTGAGCTTCTATATGTGGTCTTAATATCCCTGGATTTAGGTAATCTAAAATTGAAATGACATGCTCTTGAATTGGCCTATCTCGGTCATCTATCACACGACGAATAGGAAGATTAACATCCTGACCATTTGAATTTAATGGATCACAACCATTTCTAGCCATATTACATAATTCTCTTCTCCTTCTTAGAAGTTCTCTCGATCTCAGTGTCAAAAGGATACTCTTCTTCTACAAGAATGCCTCTTCTCATGCACTGATAGCAAATTTGTAGAAATTAAATACAACTAAGTTAGCTAAAACTAATGAAATAAAATAAAAATAACAAAACCAAATTTCACAAATTATCATCCCTGGCAAAGACACCAAGAACTTGTCGCGTCTGAATATGATATGTGGATTGTGTAAGTATACATGTCGAAACAAGTAATAAACTGATAAGTGGGATCGTCTCCACAGGGACTAGATAGGTGTAATTTGGTTGAGTTATTAAGTTTGATTGATGTTAAGAAAAATAACAGTGAGAATTTAGTGGAAAAATGAGAGAATGATGATGTATAAAATGTTTAAAACAAAAGAAATAAATAAATAAATAATGTCATGACAAAGCCACTGCAGTGTTGATTAGGATGACTGGGATTACTGATGCATCTACCTTCTCTAACTATTAATGCCATACTAAGTCTTGAACATTCTACTACTCGAAAGGTTTCTACAACAGTCTACTTTTTCGAGAGAAAAACCTTAGGTTACCTCCCCTAAAGCACTATATATCTATAGCCTTGAGTTTGGTTACCACGCAAAGCTCTATGTCTAAAGGTTGCTGTGAATAAATAATTTATCATTCACTCATATTATCCAATGTCTCCCTAGTTAACCTAACCTTATCGGAATTAAGTTATCTTTAATAACCTGTTGCACATTCATCAATGCACAACCTGCATATAACATGAAATGCCATTGAATAAAATAGCAGAACAAGTCCAACTCAAACTGTAAACATTAATAGAAAATAAAGGGTTCAACAAAGTAATCCAAAGCCTAAAATATTTAGCTCATAGTTGGGTTAATCAAGTTCGAGTTTAATTAAACAACCAGCATCATCAATAACACATAACTTCTAAAAGAAGCATAATAAGAATCAAATAAGAAAATCTGAGATGATAGCTATTGTCTATCCAGCTCTCAACATCAGCATCATAATGTCTTGCAGCTGCCATAGAAGATGCAATCATTTTCTCCTTCTTCAGCCACCTTTCTTTTCTGTCATTCCCCCTTCTTTTCTGTCAAAAGTTGCTCATCCTCTCTTTCTATCAAAAACTGCTCACTTTTCTAGAGTTCCTCCTTTGGCTTTTATAAGTTTGACTTTCTAGGGTAGGTCCATCACCCATAACCCTTTCTCTCTTTTTCAAGTGGATTTATCTGGTAAAAGTACAGCCGGGGCAAAGAACGGTATACATTGAGTGCTACCTAGGCATCTTCCAGACATTGTCACAGCATTTGTGTTGGTAAACTATCCAAAACTTGTCACGAAAAACCTTCAATCCTTTACTTTTTTTCCTACACTCTACACCTGCTAATCAAACACCAAGCAAGCCCTCCCTACAGGCAATTAAAAGCAACATGTAATAACACTTAAGTACAATTCAAGCTCTTTAATATAATGCTCTAAAAATACCAATGCAACATCTTAAAATGAAACTAAAATCACTTAAGTGCAAGCAATTAACTAAGCCTAACGGCATGAAATATAACTCTTTTCAAGAGTTATCATCAATTCTCCCCTCATTAAAGAAATTTTTTCCTCAAAATTTTCTTAATTATAGAATATGTTACCCCTTTTTTTCAAACCGGGCCACTAGGCTTTCGCTATGCAGTTGTTATTCCAACACAATTCTAGACAATGCGTCTCCTTAAATTCCCAAAATATATCTTGCAAATCTAGTTACAAAATGTTACTAACAAATTCTGCTACCCCAATTTTAATAGAAACTCAACTAGATGATGCTTACTACAATATCTACAAACCAAAACACTAGTTGATCTAATAGATTCTTTAGTAATAATTACTACAACATTTTGTTGAGGTCTAGCTCCTTTGGCCCACTTTAAAGGTCACGGATTTTGACTAGTGAAAGTAGACTCTCTCATTTTCTGAACCTTATTCTTTTCCTTTCTCTTGCACTCCAAGTGTTTAGTTTCTTCATCTATCTTAGCCTTCTAAACCATATTCCAAAAACCTTTTCAAAGACTCCCAGCATCACTTGGGACACTATATCATCCCCAACCTCCTAGTTTTCACCTTTAGAAGTAGGCGCAATCACGATGTCATTTGTCTCAGGGTTAGGCACAATTCTTTGAGAAGCAAATGATTCAACTTGGGCAGTTCAATACTGAGCCCCATAGTTCATCATTCTACGGTTGATCATTATGTATCCTATGATCTTAAGTTTGAAAGATAATATAAATACTAGATATTTTAGTTATATGTCTATAGTAATAAATCTCTAGTCTTTACCTAAAATTTAACAGAAGCTTTCCTATAAAAACCGGCATCGGAGTCTCGAACCTATTTTTCTTTGTAGAATATCATTTGCAAATTTCTCTATGGCTTATTTTTCCCAAAATACCCCTTTTTCATGTATGCATGCATGCAGACTCATTCTTGAAAGTTAGAACTCAGTCTAATATTTTGAAACTAGACTCTAATACAACTAAATGTAGCCTACCAAACCCAGCCTAGACATTAGGGCTAGATTGAGAAGGCTACATTAGCCACCTAATTGGCTAAGCTAACATAAATTACTTTTGAAGACCTTAAATAAACTCATTTTAAAGAAAAAATGTAGTTGTACTTTGACTTAGCTTAAAAAAATTTATTTATTAGGTCGTGTATACTTGGGATTCACCTTATTATTGAGGGTGTTGCTTTAGAAAAAAAACATTTATTTGTCGCTTTACTTTGTAAAAACTTGATGTTAACTAATGCATCAAAAAAATAATTATCCATGTCATTTTGGAAATCTAGTCACCTTATTGATTTATTTTTTTACAAAAATAGTTTCTTTGCATTGCAACGGAAATTAGGGATCAATGTCAAATTTTACTTAAACCACATATCATGCACTTTCTGATTTTATACTTGAGAAATCTACGCATGCAAAACTCCCCAAATGAAAAGTTACGAAGCCACTTACTAGAAATAATTGAAAATTACAAACCCAAAACCAATAGAGACTTAATAGCACTTATTCAAAACAATCATTAATTTCAATACCATTCAATACAACACAATACAATATGTAGCATAAATAAATAACATTAGAGTATGTCGTGAGCATGACGCAATGCAAAAAGGCTCCTACTCAAACCATCCGCTACACACCATGAGTTCCCCAAATTCTATATGCCAAACTCCAACGTTTGCGAGCAAAGCTCGATGTGGTAGAAACCACTGTATAACATAAATGTAAAAAATCTGTCAAATAATATATAATGCGATAAAATTTCCAATCCCCTTGGTACTCCAAGTGTAGTGCATTGACTACGTATAAATGCAGACTTATTATGCTGCCAGTACTCCATGGAACTCCTCCATCAACCACAAAAATAACCCACCCCAATGCACATACAATATGTTATACAATCTCATACAAAGCCATATATCAATACTTTTACATTCAATTGGCATTTTCAACATATGCCCTCAATTATCAAATACTTTCAGTGAACGGAAATGCAATTCCAAATTTCAATTTACCAATAAAATGGTGCAAGAACCCGTTGCAAAAAAAGAAGAGAAATTGATGATGAATCTTGGTGGCTTGGGCAGAGCTGTACACGAGGGAAGAAAGAAAGAAAATTGAAGAGAAAAGAGAAGAGGAAGAGGGTGAATGGCTCAAGTAGAGAAAATTGACTTAAATGCTAAAAAAGTACCAGAAAATGTTGTACTTATACCTAGGGTTCAAGGGTATGGACGGCAAACACATTAAAAAAACAAGGGATTTTGCAAGGGAAAAGATTTGAACTTGGGACCTTAATCTAATTTCCATTCCTTTCCATTTATCAGTTAACAACTAGGCTATTTCCTTACTTTTGAAACAATTTTTCAATATTTATTTTAAAATATGCTAGGGTTCGATGCAAAATTTGCAAAATAATAAAAATGGTGCGAGAGAAGAGATTTGTACTTGGGTTTCAAGGAACATTTCATTAACACTTAAATAACAAACCAATACCTCATTTATTTCCTAAAAATCGCATAGATAATCTCAAATTTTAGGGCATGACCACTCTTTCTCAATTCACAAACCCAATTCTACTAACCGTCGATTTTCGGATGTTAAATGAATGAATAATGAGATGAGAGGTGAATGAGGGTGGTATTTATACATGAGGGAAGGCTTAAGAGTTTGCTAAAAATATCATGCACACCCCTTAGAAATCTCTCATGCATGGCCAACCACATTTCATGGAAAAAGGAGTGATTTTTTCATGATTCGAGCTTTATTTTTTCTTGATTTAAGGCATGGATTTCACAGCAATTATAGGGTTTGACTGAGGCTGATTTGTGATTTTTCTTACACATGTAAGGACCCTCAAATGATTATTCCAAAGCTCATTAGGCTACTCTACAAAGTCATTGTCAAATTTGGGCTTCTTTCCCCCTTAATGGATTGTTTCGGCTCTAATGCAAAAGGCAAACTTATTCCTTTCAGCAGTCCAATTCCAAGCTGGGTTAAAATAATTTTTTTGAGTTCCAAGCTTGTCATCCTGTGATACCCCTTACCCGTGTCTGAAGTTGGGATAAGATACAAGACATTACCGGACTTAAACGTAATCAATCATGCAATCCCGGCCATAAAATTTCATTTATATTTCGAAATATTCAATCATATGTACATTGTCCCTTATTTGAGTCCACGAAACTCAAATCATACTTTAGAAGGGGTTAGGGACTAAATTGCGAACCTCTGAAAGTTTTACATCACTTAGAAATTTTTTCAAGTTTTGGAGAGTCATACGTCCGTGTGGCTCTGGACACGCCCATGTCCTCAGCCCGTGCAACTCTCTGTTTATAACGCCAGCAATCAAGTAAGGGTCACACGGTCAAGTCACA
Source organism: Gossypium hirsutum (assembly GCF_007990345.1). Lineage (NCBI taxonomy): Eukaryota > Viridiplantae > Streptophyta > Magnoliopsida > Malvales > Malvaceae > Gossypium > Gossypium hirsutum. The sequence goes on along the minus strand of NC_053429.1, from coordinate 93,412,890 downwards.
TGCATCTGTGCTAGACCGTGTCTTCCACACGACTAAGTCACACGTCCGTGTGCTAGACCGTGTCTTCCACACGGTCGTGTCTCTGCCCATGTGGCTAGCACATAGGCTATTTTCCAAGCCTTTTTGTCACCCTTTACATGCACACATACAAACATGGATCCAAAAGCATTGAACATCCTCAATTATGATTCAGGTATTTCATTTACTTATCAACATACATGTGTTACACATTCTCACATTAAATCAAGTATAGACATACCATATCTTATTCATTTGGCTTTATCAAATACCTTACCACTTATACCTTTATACCATAGTTATATTCATATCTATTTAATTCCAAATTATCATCAAGCATAACCTTCTAGCCAAGTCATAACTTTATATAGTGTCCATATTTCACATGCATAAAACAATATGCTTGACTAAGACATTCTAAACCAATTCCATATTCAATTTAACATTATTACTATTTCTCACTTTATACCATTGTACCATGGTTGCCAAACTATCCATCAAATGCCCATGTTCAAGGAATTATCATTTTATTTCCACATTACACATTTAATTCATGCTCATGACCACCTCGATCGGTCATAAAACATGCATTCAACACACATCACATATTACCAACCATGCATGGTAAACAAGCATATTCACATCACAATTATTAGACACAACATGAATAGCTAGATTTACAAGGCCTAATCAATAGCACAATATAGGCCAATAAATTGGCCAAATTATAATAACACATGTTATAAAACTAGGTCCCTATACATGCCACTCACTTGATAATTCTAATATATGTAACAATATTCCAAAGGTATTGGCTTGATAGTGTGAAGCTGCCTCCGACGATCTCCAACCCCGAGCCGACCTGACAACACTAAAAGAAATGGAAAGGAGGGAGTAAGCTTAAAGCTTAGTAAGTCCATATGAAAATAATAAGCAAATTAACATGATTCCATGGAAATATAATCATAATTACACTTTTACTTATTTTCTGGTCATGCTGTTTTCTCGAGTTATTTATATCTGGAGCTACAAACTCCAAATTAATATCCGTAAATTTATCCTGAAACTAGACTCATATATCTTTTTACTATAAAATTTCCAAAATTTTTGGTCTAGCCAATAAGTACAGTTTATTCTTTAAAGTTACCAATGTTCTGCTGCTTAACAGCTTTGACCTTTCTTGACTAAAAATTTATTATCTCATAGTACGGGTTTCGATTAATGTTCCCCTCTATTTCTCTTGAAAACAGACTCATTAAGGATTTTAATCATATAAATTATAACCCATAATTAGTTTTTTACAATTTTTAATTATATTTCCAAGCCAAAAAAAGGGGATTCCAGAATCATTCTAACCCTGTCTCACAAAAATTCAAATATCTCATAATATGAAATTCTTTTGCTTACATAGTTTGCTTTATAAGAAGATAGACTCAATAAGCTTTAATTTCATATCTTATTCAACCTCTAATTCGATTTCCATGATGTTTTGTGATTTTTCAAATTTATACAACTGTTGCTGTCCAAAACTGTTTTATTACAAATTTCACTCTTTCATGTTTTCTTTGTAGTAACTTTCATTGTAACACTTCCTCCATACCATCTTACTGAAAGTTCGCTCAACTATCGAGCACATTCCTCATAAATTTCCATAAACATATACATGCACTTATTCATCACATGGTCATGTTCACATATTTTCACTCAATCGATTTCCCGTTGAACTCATCAGAATAATAACATATACACGGTTGCCTGCACATATTACCACCCTTGTAACCAAAGCTAGCTGGTACGCATAGTAGACTGCACTTAGTACTACACATGTGACCAACAATCCGGTACATGTAGTAGCCTACACTTAGTTCTACACACGTGACCTAACGTTCTGATACACGTAGTAGCCTGCACTTAGTACTACACACGTGATTGAAGTTGTCGGGTACGCATAGTAGCCTGCACTTAGTACTACACATGCGATCTAACTATCTGGTACACGTAGTAGCCTACACTTAGTACTACACATGTGATTGAAGTTGTCGGGTACACATAGTAGCCTACACTTAGTACTACACATGCGACGTAACTATCTGGTACACGTAATAGCCTGCACTTAGTACCATACACATGACCTAAAACCATATTAAACACATAGTATCCTGCACATAGTACTACACATGTGTTCTCAAAATGGATCATTCGTATCATTTCTATTCTGAAGTTCAACCGGGAAATTCCTCACTTTTCAACATTTAACAAACTCATTCATAGTCTATTTCGATTCGTAATTTACATAAAATGATCATTCTATAGGCAACCACCTCTCATATAATAATGAAATATAATAACATAAAAAGAATCGATATATTATTTACATACAAACTTACCTCAAATGCGAGCACGGCTATTTATTCTGATTTAGTCCGTAATCTCATTCATTCCCAATCTATGCCCGAATATCATTTTCATTGATCTAAAATATCACATTCAGCTTAATAATTAGTCACATTATTCATATGGGTCCAAAAATCATACTTCTACAAATTTGTATTTTGACCCCTAAACTTTTAGATATTTGCACTTTTTCCCCAAGGCTCGTAAAATGATTTTAACCAATTTCCTTGCATTTTAAGCCTAGCCAAATCATTTTCATGACTATAGCAGCCCCTAATATCCACTAAATCACACTTCTATGACAAATTTTGTAACTTTTGCAAAACGGTCCTTTTTTTACAATTTCACCGAAAATAACATAGTAAAAGTCATTTATTACACAGCGAGCTTTCATTTTCTACCATTATACATCAAAACACATGCATGTCATCCATGGGTAAATTTTTAAACACAAACCATAGCTCAAAATATGGGTAGAAATAAGTAGATCTTGTTACGAGGATTTCAAAAACGTAAAAATCATTAAAAACGGAGTTAGAACGGACTTACAATCGAGCTTGAAAGCTTGAAAAACTCTAGCTATGGCTTCTCCATGCATGTTTTGGCCATGGGGTAGAAGATGGACAAAAATTGGCTTTTAATTTTGTTTTTAATTCATTTTAATTACTAGATTACCAAAATGCCCCTAACTTAAAAATATTCTATGCCCCTAACTTAAAAATATTCTATTTCACCCATTTCATGTCCATTTTTGTCCAAAAAATTATCCAATGGTCTAATTACCATTTAAGGGCCTTCAATTTAAATATTCATATCAATTAGACACCTCTAACATGTAGAACTCAACTTTTGCACTTTTTACAATTTAATCCTTTTGACCAAATTAAGTGCCCAAACGTCAAAATTTTTGAATGAAATTTTCACGAAATCATCCCGTGAAATTGTAGACCAAAAAAATATAATAAAAACAAATTTAACTGTATCAAATTTGTGGGATGTTACAACTCTCCCCCTTTAGGGATTTTCGTCCTATTTAACCGAGAGCTCGATGAAAGAACGATACCCAAACCTATTTACCGGTAAGATTTTCGGGGACGAAAATTTCTTAAGTGGGGGAGAGTTGTGACAGCCCAAAATTGACCCTAGTCGGGAAGTGGTTTCGGGACCACAAAACCGAGTCATAAAAATAATTGATTTCCATATTCTATGCTTATTATGTGTGTACATGAGTATGTGGAAGTTTCATTCTCCAATTTTGCCGATTGCATGAGAAATTATTAAATAGGGATTGATATGAGACATGGTGAAAATATGATAGGCTAATTTAAAATGGTCTATTAATGCATGTTGTGAAAATGATGGGTTTGCATGTCAAATTACCCAAAATTTGAGCTAGTGGTTGGCCATGCTATGGGTGGAAACATGTTGGGAACATGTTGGCCTAGTGAGGTATGTAGGAAAAAAATAAAATAAGGGGCGTGGGCATAAAATAATGAAAAGGAGTATGATGAATACAAAAAAAAATGTCTGTAGTTGTTTCCCCCCCATTGCCGTGAGCTAAAGAAAAGAAAGGAGAAAATTTTTGTTCATCCTTTCTCATCTTCATTTAGCCGAAACTAGAAAGAAAAAAACAAAGAAAAAAAATGCTCATCCTTTGGTTCATCCTTAGCCAAAAATTTTAAGGAGGAAGGAAGAAGAAAGGTTGAAGAGGTTCGGCCATGCATGTAGCTAGGCTAAGCTCAAGAGCAAAGGGGAACTAAATCCGATAAAGGGAAGGAAAAAGTGGTCGAATAGCTATCGGAATCGTTCGACAACACCCGAGGTAAGTTCTTGAGTAAGAGAGCTTAAATTATGATGTGATTAGATCATGTTTTAAGCAAATTAAAATCATGCTCTTTGTGTGGCTATTGAGCCGAATTTGCAAGAATGATAAATGTCTTGTGTTTGAGTTTTGCTAATGAAAATGAAATACGAATGGGCCATGATTTATTGTTAAATGTGCATGTTATTTGAATGATGTCCGGGCTAAGTCCCGAAGGCTTGTGCTGAGTGACAATATCCGGACTAAGATCCGAAGGCATTTGTGCTAGATACTAATTACGGGCTAAGCCCGAAGGCATTTGTGCGAGATACTAATTCCGGGCTAAGCCCGAAGGCATTTGTGCGAGTTACTAAATCTGGGTTAAGTCCCGAAGGCATTTGTGCGAATTACTATAACCGGGCTATGTCCCGAAGGCATTTGAACGAGGAGCTATATCCGGTTAAATTCCGAAGGTACGTGATTTGGGAATGAATGAACTTGCTGTAAAATTCCAGTTAATACTCTCGAAACATCCCAACATTGAGGTATGTTTCGTATGTGCTTGAATTTAGTTGAGCCCTTACAAATAAGTGTTCGCTCAGTTGATAAACGAGCTACCGGCCTTTGGCTGAGTTGATCTTTTGTGTATGTACATAAGGGTTGGTAATGTGAAGCAAGTATGATATCGAAAATTTGTGCATATGAAATTATCCGTTTAGCCATATGAATGCTATACTTTTGTTGTGCTGGAATTCCTTGCTCAAAACTTACTAAGCATAAATTGCTTACTCCGTTTCATTGCTCCTCTGTTTTATAGATTTGGTTCTCCAGCTATCGGACTCGGGATCTTGAGGTCAAAGTCGCCCACACTATCAAAGCCCCCTTTTGGTACAATTTTGGTTGAACTTCGAAATGGCATGTATAGGACTACCCGTTTGTTGTGGGTCGTGGACCCTTTGGACTTGTATAAATTTTGGATAGCCATGCGAAAATGGCTTATATGTGTTTGAGTATAATGTTATAATCATTTGGTGTGGATATGCTTGACAAGGATTGGCCACGGGGATGGTTAATCACTTTCATAAATTGTGCTATTTATGCAAAAAGGGCTAGTTGAATCATGGAAACCATGAAATAGGTAAAGTCTACCTTAAAGGCAGATGCTGACAGCAGCAGTGATGTAGATTTGGAAAATCACTAAAAATAGTAAGAATGGAATTAAATAGTGAATAAATTATGTAAACAAACCTTGATGAATCTACTTTCATAGGAAAGTAACGAAACAATCATACGTACAGTATGTTAAGAGATATTCAGGTTCTTGTGAGACAGGGCCAGAACGGTTTCTGGATTCCCTGTTCCGACTTTAGAAATTCATTATAAATTAACCAGAGATAATTAGGAGTCATACCATATATGTATAGATTCCTCTATGAGTTTAGTTTCTATAGAAACAAACAGCATCAGTATTGGAGCCCTGTACAAGGAGATATCCAAGTCGTAATGCGCAAAGGTCAGGGTAGTCGGTCCCTGTAACATGGGAGACTTTGACTAATAAACTGTACTAATTGGCCCGACCAAAAATTCTAGAAAAAAATATGTAGATGGGCATATGAATCTAGTTTTAGGGAAAAATCACGAAACTGATTTTCGAGTTGTCAAACTCAAGATATGATTTTTAAAGCGACTAGTACGTAGATTGGTAGTGTCTGGGAAATATTTTTTATAAGGGGTTTAAAGTCTGTTAACACCTCGTGTTCGACTCCGGTGTCAGTCTTGGGTTCGGGGTGTTACATTTGATTGGTATCAGAGCTACGGTTTAGTCGATTCTAGGACTACCATAATGCGTTGGGTCTAGCTATACATGCCATTTTATGTGATTACTTGATAGTGTGGTGATTTCTGACAATTGTAAATGTGTTTATTTATAGTAATGGATCCCGATCCCAACCGAGAGGTAGCTGATGATCTTGAGAGTGTAGCGCCTGCTCCCGCACAAGGGACAGCGCCGGCGGACTCTCAACCTAATGCTAGTAACCCGAATGATGAAGCTAGACAAGCTTTCTATAGCGTGATGAATGATTGGTTCAACCAATACATTCGAACTAATACGGCTGTCCCACAACCTCCATTCCCAACTAATACCACCCCCGCACCTACAATACCTCCGGTAACTGACCAAATAAGGTCAAATAAGCCCTCAGTTGACAGAATCCGAAAACATGGGGCTACTGAATTTAAAGCTACGGATAGCGACGATGCCGAGCAAGCTGAATTTTGGTTGGACAACACTATCCGGGTACTCGATGAGCTATCTTGTACACCCGATGAATGCCTAAAGTGTACTATCTCCTTGCTACGTGATTCTGCCTATTATTGGTGGAGTACTCTGACTTCTGTTGTGCCCCGAGAGCAAGTAACGTGGGAGTTTTTCCAAACTGAGTTTCGGAAAAAGTATATCAGTCAGAGATTTGTTGATAAAAAACGGAAGGAATTTCTTGAGCTTAAGCAAGGTTCCATGTCAGTTACTGATTACGAGCGAAAATTTGTTAGACTTAGTAGATACGCTCGGGAATGTGTTTCGTCCGAGGCTATCATGTGTAAACGCTTCGAGGATGGGCTGAATGAAGATATAAAAATGTTCGTTGGCGTTCTTGAAATACGAGAGTTCGTAGTACTGGTCGAGCGAGCTTGTAAAGCCGAAGAGCTTAGAAAAGAAAAACAAAAAGTTGATGTGGGAACTGGAGAGTTTCGTAAAAGATCTTCGGGAAAGTCTCTTCAACAGGCATCGAAGAAATTTCGAGATGATGCGGGCCAGTTTAGAGGCACTTCGGGCCTTTTTAGACGAGATCGTGATCGACCCCCTGTGGGTACACGAGGCACTTTGGTCGCCAGTGTTGGGAATGAACGTCGAGATAGAACGAAATGTCGATATTGCGGTAAATGGCATTCGGGGAGTTGTAGATTCCCTGACCGCTCCTGTTACAAGTGCGGATCAGTTGACCACTTCATTAAAGATTGCCCAAGGTTGTCTGAACAGAATGTAAATCAGCGTGGGAAACCGGGTGCTACCACTGCTCGAGGTAGACCATCTGGAAATACGGGCAATGCTAGTGGTGGTCAGAGAGGATCTAGAGATGCTACGACCAGATCCGAGGCTCGTGCGCCTGCTAGAGCTTATGCTATACGTGCCCGTGAGGATGCTTCTTCGCATGATGTTATTACCGATACTTTTACTCTCTTTGATACTAATGTAATTGCTTTGATTGACCCCGGTTCTACTCATTCTTACATATGAGAAACCTTAGCATCCAGTAAGACTTTACCTATTGAGTCTACTGAGTTCGTAATTCGGGTGTCAAATCCCTTGGGTCGTTACGTGCTTGTCGACAAAGTGTGTAAGAAATGTCCCCTAGAAATTCGAGGTTCCTGTTTTCCGGCGGACTTGATGCTTTTGCCGTTTGATGAATTTGATGTTATTCTTGGTTTGGATTGGTTGACCGCGCATGATGCGGTTGTGAATTGCAAAAGCAAGACTATTGATTTGAGGTGCGCAGATAACGAAGTAATCCGAGTTGAGTCTACGGACTTGGAGGGGATGCCAGCTGTAATATCAGCAATGTTGGCCCAGAAATATGTAAGAAAAGGGTGCGAAGCATACCTTGCGTATGTACTGGATGACAAAGAATTAGACAAGAAACCCGAATCTGTGCCGGTGGTTTGTGAATACCCGGATGTTTTTCCTGAAGGATTACCGGGTTTACCACCTGTTCGGGAGGTAGAGTTTGGTATTGAGCTTGTACCTGGGACTACGCCGATTTCGATAGCTCCGTATCATATGGCACCAACCGAGTTAAAAGAGTTGAAAGCTCGATTGCAAGAATTGACGGATAGAGGTTTTGCTCGACCAAGTTTCTCACCTTGGGGTGCACCAGTATTGTTCGTGAAAAAGAAGGACGGAACCATGAGGTTGTGCATTGACTATCGTCAACTGAATAAAGTGACGATAAAGAACAAATATCCGTTACCGTGTATCGATGATTTGTTCGACCAACTGAAGGGAGCCTCAATTTTCTCAAAAATATATTTGAGATCGGGCTATTATCAGTTGCGAATTCGAGATTCGGACATACCCAAAACTACTTTCAGAACGGGATATGGTCACTACGAGTTCTTAGTGATGCCGTTTGGGCTCACAAATGCCCCTGCGGTATTTATGGATTTGATGAATCGGATCTTCAGACCATATTTGGATCGGTTCGTAGTTGTGTTCATTGATGACAACTTGGTCTATTCAAGAGATGAGACCGAACATGCTGAGCATCTGAGGCTAGTGTTGCAAATTTTGCGGGATAAGCAGTTATATGCTAAGTTCAGTAAGTGTGAGTTCTGGTTAAGAGAGGTTAGCTTCTTGGGTCATGTGGTATCCGCATCGGGTATTCGAGCTGACCCGAGCAAAATTTCAGCCATACTTAACTGGAAGCCTCCAAGAAATATTACAGAAGTTCGGAGCTTCCTGGGACTCGCCGGTTTTTACCGACGATTTGTCAAAGGTTTCTCGATGATAGCCACACCAATGACGAAGCTACTTCAAAAGGATGTTAAGTTCGAATGGACGGAGAAATGTCAGAAAAGTTTTGATCAACTAAAAACTTATTTGACTGAAGCTCCAATTTTAGTGCAACCCGAATCAGGCAAAGAGTTTGTCATTTATAGTGACGCATCCCTACTTGGGTTGGGTTGCGTATTGATGCAAGAAGTTCAAGTGGTGGCCTATGCGTCGAGACAATTAAAGCCACATGAGAAAAATTATCCGACCCATGATCTTGAACTAGCTGCCATCGTATTTGCTTTAAAAATATGGCGACATTACTTATTTGGTGAGAAGTGCCATGTATTTTCGGATCACAAAAGTCTCAAAAATTTGATGACTCAAAAAGACTTAAATCCGCGACAAAGACGTTGGCTTGAGTTGTTGAAAGATTACGAGCTTGTCATTGATTACCACCCGGGAAAGGCTAATATGGTTGCGGACGCCTTAAGCCGGAAATCATTGTTTGCTTTACGAGCGATGAATGTGCACTTGTCTGTTCTACCCGACAATGTGTTAGTAGCTGAATTAAAAGCCAAACCATTATTGATTCATCAAATTCGTGAAGCTCAGAAAGTCGATGATGAATTGGTTGCAAAACGGGCTGAGTGTGTTCCGAACAAGGAATCGGAGTTTCAAATTGATGACGATGATTGTTTGAGGTTCAGTAGTCATTTGTGTGTTCCAAGGAATTCGGAACTCATTTCGATGATTCTGAACGAAGCCCATTGTAGCCGAATGTCAATTCACCGGGGGAGTACGAAAATGTACAACGATTTGAAACGTTGGTTTGGTGGCATGGTATGAAACGAGACATCTCCGACTTTGTTTCGAGATGTTTAATATGTCAACAAGTGAAAGCGGAACATCAAGTGCCTTCAGGATTGCTTCAGCCGATCATGATACCCGAGTGGAAATGGGATCGAGTCACAATGGACTTTGTGCCCGGACTGCCATTGTCAACAAGTAAGAAGGATGCGATTTGGGTTGTTGTTGATAGACTGACTAAGTCGGCTCACTTTATCCCCGTGTGTATGGATTTTTCATTGGATAGACTAGTTGAATTGTACGTTTCTCAGATTGTGAGATTACACGGGGTACCTATTTCTATCGTGTCGGATAGAGATCCGAGATTCACCTCGCGATTTTGGAGGAAATTGCAAGAAGCTTTGGGTACCAAGCTGCATTTTAGCACTGCTTTTCATCCCCAAACCGATGGTCAATCTGAGCGGATAATTCAGATACTTGAGGATATGTTGAGATGTTGCATCCTCGAGTTTAGTGGTTCATGGGAACGGTATTTACCTTTGATTGAATTCGCTTACAATAATAGTTTTCAATCAAGTATTAAGATGGCACCTTACGAGGCTTTGTACGGTCGTAAATGCCGTACACCGTTGTTTTGGACCGAGCTCGGTGAAAGTAAAATTTTCGGAGTTGATTTGATTAAGGATGCTGAGCAGAAAGTAAAGGTAATCCGTGAAAGTCTGAAAGCAGCCACAGATCGTCAAAAATCGTATGCGGATTTGAAACGAAAGGACATTGAATATCAGGTGGGAGATAAAGTGTTCCTTAAAGTTTCGCCTTGGAAAAAGGTACTCAGGTTTGGCCGTAAGGGCAAGTTGAGCCCGAGATTCATTGGGCCGTACGAAATCTTCGAACGAGTTGGTCCGATTGCGTATAGATTGATTTTGCCCCCTGAGCTTAAAAAGATTCACGACGTCTTTCATGTTTCGATGCTTCGACGCTATCGATCTGATCCATCGCACATAATTAGCCCATCAGAGGTTGAAATTCAAGCCGATATGAGTTATGAAAAAGAACCGATGCGTGTCCTAGCTCGTGAAGTGAAAGAGTTGCGAAACAAAAGGGTTCCGTTAGTTAAGGTGTTATGGCTCAAACACGGGATCGAGGAACCTACTTGGGAAACCGAGAGCTCGATGAAAGAACGATACCCAAACCTATTTACCGGTAAGATTTTCGGGGACGAAAATTTCTTAAGTGGGGGAGAGTTGTGACAGCCCAAAATTGACCCTAGTCGGGAAGTGGTTTCGGGTCCACAAAACCGAGTCATAAAAATAATTGATTTCCATATTCTATGCTTATTATGTGTGTACATGAGTATGTGGAAGTTTCATTCTCCAATTTTGCCGATTGCATGAGAAATTATTAAATAGGGATTGATATGAGACATGGTGAAAATATGATAGGCTAATTTAAAATGGTCTATTAATGCATGTTGTGAAAATGATGGGTTTGCATGTCAAATTACCCAAAATTTGAGCTAGTGGTTGGCCATGCTATGGGTGGAAACATGTTGGGAGCATGTTGGCCTAGTGAGGTATGTAGGAAAAAAATAAAATAAGGGGCATGGGCATAAAATAATGAAAAGAAGTATGATGAATACAAAAAAAAATGTGTGTAGTTGTTTTCCCCCCCCCCATTGCCGTGAGCTAAAGAAAAGAAAGGAGAAAATTTTTGTTCATCCTTTCTCATCTTCATTTAGCCGAAACTAGAAAGAAAAAAACAAAGAAAAAAAAATGCTCATCCTTTGGTTCATCCTTGGCCAAAAATTTTAAGGAGGAAGGAAGAAGAAAGGTTGAAGAGGTTCGGCCATGCATGTAGCTAGGCTAAGCTCAAGAGCAAAGGGGAACTAAATCCGATAAAGGGAAGGAAAAAGTGGTCGAATAGCTATCGGAATCGTTCGACAACACCCGAGGTAAGTTCTTGAGTAAGAGAGCTTAAATTATGATGTGATTAGATCATGTTTTAAGCAAATTAAAATCATGCTCTTTGTGTGGCTATTGAGCCGAATTTGCAAGAATGATAAATGTCTTGTGTTTGAGTTTTGCTAACGAAAATGAAATACGAATGGGCCATGATTTATTGTTAAATGTGCATGGTTATTTGAATGATGTCCGGGCTAAGTCCCGAAGGCTTGTGCTAAGTGACAATATCCGGACTAAGATCCGAAGGCATTTGTGCGAGATACTAATTCCGAGCTAAGCCCGAAGGCATTTGTGCGAGATACTAATTCCGGGCTAAGCCCGAAGGCATTTGTGCGAGATACTAATTCCGGGCTAAGCCCGAAGGCATTTGTGCGAGTTACTAAATCCGGGTTAAGTCCCGAAGGCATTTGTGCGAATTACTATAACCGGGCTATGTCCCGAAGGCATTTGAACGAGGAGCTATATCCGGTTAAATTCCGAAGGTACGTGATTTGGGAATGAATGAACTTGCTGTAAAATTCCAGTTAATACTCTCGAAACATCCCAACATTGAGGTATGTTTCGTATGTGCTTGAATTTAGTTGAGCCATTACAAATAAGTGTTCGCTCAGTTGATAAACGAGCTACCGGCCTTTGGCTGAGTTGATCTTTTGTGTATGTACATAAGGGTTGGTAATGTGAAGCAAGTATGATATCGAAAATTTGTGCATATGAAATTATCCGTTTAGCCATATGAATGCTATACTTTTGTTGTGCTGGAATTCCTTGCTCAAAACTTACTAAGCATAAATTGCTTACTCCGTTTCATTGCTCCTCTGTTTTATAGATTTGGTTCTCCAGCTATCGGACTCGGGATCTTGAGGTCAAAGTCGCCCACACTATCAAAGCCCCCTTTTGGTACAATTTTGGTTGAACTTCGAAATGGCATGTATAGGACAACCCGTTTGTTGTGGGTCATGGACCCTTTGGACTTGTATAAATTTTGGATAGCCATGCGAAAATGGCTTATATGTGTTTGAGTATAATGTTATAATCATTTGGTGTGGATATGCTTGACAAGGATTGACCACGGGGATGGTTAATCACTTTCATAAATTGTGCTATTTATGCAAAAAGGGCTAGTTGAATCATGGAAACCATGAAATAGGTAAAGTCTACCTTAAAGGCAGATGCTGACAGCAGCAGTGATGTAGATTTGGAAAATCACTAAAAATAGTAGGAATGGAATTAAATAGTGAATAAATTATGTAAACAAACCTTGATGAATCTACTTTCATAGGAAAGTAACGAAACAATCATACGGACAGTATGTTAAGAGATATTCAGTTCTCGTGAGACAGGGCCAGAACGGTTTCTGGATTCCCTGTTCTGACTTTGGAAATTTATTATAAATTAACCAGAGATAATTAGGAGTCATACCATATATGTATAGATTCCTCTCTGAGTCTAGTTTCTATAGAAATAAACGGCATCAGTATTGGAGCCCTGTACAAGGCGATATCCAAGCCGTAATGCGCAAAGGTCAGGGTAGTCGATCCCTGTAACATGGGAGAATTTGACTAATAAACTGTACTAATTGGCCCGACAAAAAATTCTAGAAAAAAATATGTAGATGGAAATATGAGTCTAATTTCAGGGAAAAATCACGAAACTGATTTTCGAGTTGTCAAACTCAAGATATGATTTTTAAAGCGACTAGTACGTAGATTGGCAGTGTCTGGGAAATATTTTTTATAAGGGGTTTAAAGTCTGTTAACACCTCGTGTTCGACTCCGGTGTCGGTCTCGGGTTCGGGGTGTTACACTACTAGCTCTGTCTTTACTTATCAATCCAATTAATCTCTGGTCATAGTTATAGCCATTCTACAGCTGAATTCTTTGGTCTCATACTTGTGAGCTTATTCAACACCGATCTTATAAAATCCTTTACAAAACACCACTCCAATAATGGGGTGGGGTCATACGGTCCCTAACTCGCCTCTCATACACATATACATATAACACTATTTCATCATCATAGCAACATTTTCACAAACATATCATCCACTTCTGGAAAATTATTATTCACACCTGTATGGCACGAACCTTCCAATTATCTTATTTAAACTAGTGCATTTATGCATGCATTCTATGGATTCTGAATAACTTTACTTATCCCATTCATTCAATCAAACAAGTTATGCACATAACATCCTATGAGGGCCAAACAAACATGGATAAGTATGTCATAATCAAAACTTTTATCTTGCACATCATCCTATACATATCATTACCGTCATATAACTCAATTCTATCAATTTTAGCACATTTACTTAAACTATATGAGTTTTCCCATTATAATTATCCAAACAAGTATACACGAACATTTATTCCATCAATAAGGTTGGTGAGTTACCCAAATACATACATTCGCTAGAGCAAATCGATCATATATATCATAGAACTATCAACTAAACATAGATAAGCTTATCATAATGTATTCATTTATCTCATTTAAAGATATCACTGCAATCCATCAACATTCAATGTTCAATTGAGACAATGACATTTTATCCGTATCATGTTATTATGAACCTTTAATTCATACATTCATGAATTTTTATTTGTCACATTCAATCAAGTAAATCAAGTGCACAACATCATATGAATATCAAACAAGCATAGGTACTCATCACAACATGAACTTTCATATCACATGTTATCACGTACATGTCATGAACTTTATTCATACTTTTCTGAGTTTAGACTCATCATAACTGTAACTTACTCAAATACCTTTGCATCACATTTAACATGGTCAGTGTAGATCGGTTGCAGAGTACCTCTATCTAACAAGATGGTTCTCATTCGTGTCGGGGCACATCTCACTGTTACGATTGGTAGCATGTATAGCTAGACTCTCGTTCATGCTAGGTTAGTTTGAGAATGGACTAAACCATAGCTCTAATACCACTAAATGTAACACTCTCTACCTGTGTCCGACATCGGGACAGGATACGAGGCATTACCTGTAACAACCTAGTATAGACCCTAGTCAGAACAGTGGTTTCCGAACCAAAAAAAAAAAGTAATTGAATGTTATATTCTATGTTTGTTATATGTGAAATATTATATGTGAAAATATCGTGTTTTGATTTCTGGTATTTGGATGTGGAATTAGTTAAAAAGGACTTATTTAAGAAACCTTGGAAATGGGATAGGCAAATGTGTAGTGGCCAAATATTTTATGTTTAGGAGTTTGGGGGACTTGCATGTCAAATAGACCATTTTTTAATGTAAATGGCCGACCAACACACGCATGTAATAATGTGTTCTCTTGTCTTCATTTTTAATTGGTGGGAATTATGTATAATAAAGATATAAATAAACATTTTATTATAAAATGATTTTTATATATTGAAATAATAAATTTATATTAGTAAGTGGTGATAAAAACAAAGTTCCATCATCTTTTTTTTTCATCTTGCCGAAACCATAAGGAAAAGAAAAGAAAAATGGAAGCTAGGACATTCGGCTATGTGAATTTATAGATTAAGGTATGATATCATGTGATTCTTTCGGAATTTTTGTGAAGTTGAGTTTGTTTTGATGCTCATAACATGACCCATATGTTAATTTTTGAGTTTGTGTTGCAAGAAACATTTGGTTATGTTCTTATATGTCAAATTGATGATGTTTTGTAGTGTGTGATTTGAAATGGTTATAGATGAATATGAACTAAGTAAAAATTCTAGAAATGGTTAAAATGGACAAAATCCTAATTTGGCTATTGTGGAGTAAGGTTAAGTTATGTTAAATTTTTCTTTTAACTTAATTGCTAGAGAGTGCTTTATGGATGCTGAATGTAGACTTGAAATGGGAGGTTAATAATTTGTTGTTATTGAGTTAGATATATATATGTACATTCGGTCATGGAAGACTTGAAATGAATTTAATTATTGTTTTAGCTAGATAACAAGATAGTCTTGGATAAACTCAATTAAGTAAATTTTAAGCTCTTGGATGTAGTTGGGAAAAATTGAAATATTTTAGGGAGTATTCGGTTAAGGTATGGGAAGTGGAATGGGGAGATAAGTCGGTTTGTGCCATTGCCGGATGTACTAAATATTAAAACGTTATTTAGTTAAATGGAAATTGACATGAAAGGAATTGAGTTGCCATGTATGTGATAGTAGTAAGAGAAAGTAAATTTTGCTTGACTAAAATTAGATGAATGTTCAATTGTTAATATGAAAATGTTGTAACAAGCTAGTCGAATGTAAGAACTAGGAGCAGTCAGCCATGTTACGCGTATAATTCATCAATGATGAAAGTGCCGTATGATATATGTGTTTAAAATAAATAGAAATTGAGTTATGATGAATTTATAAGATAATTGAAATTGTTTAATTGTTTAAATTAAGCTCAAAATCAAAGAGAATCAAGTTCGGATAAGAAGAAAGCGAAGGTCGTTGAGTAGCCAGTCGGAGCTGCTTGTTCGACAATAAGGTAAGTTCTAGGTAATTAACGCTTAGATTACTATGTATGTCTAGATTACACATAACTTCTGAATTGTGAATTTTTATATGTGAAGAAATGTTGAATTGATAATGTATTATTGAGCTGATGGTATTGAATAAATATACTATGGGTATGTATATGCACAAATGAAAAGGGCAGCATGGTGTGTGTGAATGAATATATGCACTATGTGTGCGACATTATTAACCGAGCACTATGTGTGCGAGATCGGGTGTAAGGCACTGTGTGTATGAAATGATTTAAAGAATATGATCGAAGCAGGGACTGAAATAGATTTCTAGTTTCTATCATAAGTAATTTAAGAAGATGAAATGTGTATGGAAATATATCCGGGCTAAAGACCCGCAGGCTTTGCGCTGGAAATATATCCGGGCTAAAGACCCGCAGGCTTTGCGCTGGAAATATATCCGGGCTAAAGACCCGCAGGCTTCGTTCTGGAAATGTATCTGGGCTAAAGACCCGCAGGCTTCAGGCTTCGTGCTGGAAATATATCCAGGCTAAAGACCCGCAGGCTTCGTGCTGGAAATGTATCCGGGCTAAAGACCCGCAGGCTTTGTGCTAGAAATGTATCCGGGCTAAAGTCCCGCAGGCTTTGTGCTGGTAATAAAATTTTGGGTTTTATACCTAGCCATCCAAGTGCCGAAGAATTTGATAAAGTATACAATTAAAAGATCCTACACTAAGTTGACAAATTGAAAGTGCATTACATATTAAGTTGGCCAGGTACGTATCATGTACTCGTATGCGGTTTGATTTGAATTAAATTATAAATATATAAAGTGATGCATCTGTGAATAAATGTTATGACTGTAAATGTGATCGTGATATATTCGGTAAATGTGTGAAGTTATGTGAAGTGATTCTATGTTTATATTCAAATATAAACACTTGGCCCTTGTGGAAAGGTTTGTGGAAGTATATGATCTATTTTTAGGTGATTACGATCATGGACTATTAAATGTGAATATGATATTGAATTTTATTCATTTCAATTGAACTAAAGCTGTTAGTGAATCATTTTAATGCCTATGTTATATGAGTTCGGTCTTGAATGACATGATATACATGTTTAGATAATTTGAATGCAAGGAATGTGTGAAAGAGCAAATTTGTAATAAATCTGCTTGGGACAGCAGCAGTAGCGTGATTTTGGAAAATCACCATAAATTGTGGAAATTGAATTAGAAGCTGAATAAATTATGTAATTAAAGCTTAATGAATATAGTTTCTTATAAAAGAAACTGTATAAGCAAAAGAATTGTAGATAATGAGATATTTGAAGTGGCGTGAGATACAGTCAAAATGACTTTGAAATCCCCTATTCTGTTTTTAGAAAATCCTTGTAAATTGTAGAATTATGATTATAAGATAAAATTTATATACTTAGACTCCTTAATGAGTCTAGTTTCAAATTAAATAAACGATAACATATTTCGAATTTTGCATAATGAGAAAATTGATTCGTAGTGAAGAGTGGTCAGAATAGTCAAACAGTGAAACAGGGAAAACTTCAATAAAAATCTGGTATTGATTGGTCAAACCAAAAATTATAAAAATTTTATGGATGGAAGATATGTGAGTCTACTTATAGGGAAAATTAACGGCACTTGAATTGGAGTTCCTTAGCTCCAGTTATAAATAATTTAATGACTGTTGCTCAGGAAGACAGCTTGTAGTGAATTTGTGATTTTGTTGCAAACATGGTTAAAACTAGTTAATGAGATGCTTTTTGAGTTCTTGTGATCATATTTGTGATTTCAATATTTGGTTTTAATTGAGCTCAGATTCAAGTGAGGTGAATTTGCTAAATATGCATTATGTTCATGGATACTTGGCCAAGATGGCAATTATCTAGGAATGATTTCTTGATAATTTGAAATAATTGATCTATAAGTAAATTAATTGTTTGCATTGCTTAAAACTTACTAAGCGTTGAAGCTTACTCCGTGTTCTCTTTTCTATTTCTTATAGGTTTATACTTTATTTCGAGTTGGAAGAGCCGGAGATATCATCACACTATCGAGTCATTATGTGAGTTGAGAAGATTGTATATCATCATGGTTTAAGGCATGTATAGGATAGACTATAGGTAGAATGATATTTCGACTTTGTATACATTATAGCCATGCAAAGATGGCTTGCTCATTTGGTTTAGTGAAACCTTATAATTGAACTAATGTGTTGAAATGTTTTAGTTATAACTTGATAGTAGTTAATTTGTTATTAGATATTCGGCTATGTTTTGATAGTGAGTCATTTTAGAAATTTTATAATAGCTCTTATGGAAAATCAATGAGACAGGTTTGCATTGTTGATAATTTTTGTCTGGTAAGTATCTTTGACCTTATAGAAGTTTTGTTAAGTCAAGTAATACCTCATAACCTTATTTCGGCAAAGGATACGGGTTAAGAGTGTTACATTTAGTGGTATCAGAGCTATGGTTTAGTCGATTCTCGGACTAACATAGCAAGTGTAAGAGTCTAGATATACATGCCGTAAGTAAAGTGTGATAGTGTGAGGTCTCCCGGCTCTTATAAATTGTTTTGCTCAGGTAATGATGTGTTCTAACCGAGTTATTATTAATTGATCTGAAATTGATATTGAACTGATTGTAATATATATGTGATATGATGGAATTGAAAAGTTATGAAAAGAATTTTATGATACGTGTCCATCAGTGTAAAGAGATGTATGAAATTGTATAAAGTAAATGGTAATGAAAAATCAAATTGGATAGAACGCAGGGAATGAGTACGATCGTTCAATAATGAATTGACGGAAAAGACCATGGTTGAACCATGGCAATACATGAGACAGATGAGTTAGTGTAAGACCTATCGGAAATAGGCATCAACTTGGGCAGAGCAAAGTTAGTATAAGACCATAGTTGGACTATGGCATCAAGTAAGCGACGTACCCAAAACCGTAAGACGTTTTCAATGGGATAAATATTGACAAATGATCAAGACTAAATGTGGAAATTTGATAAGAAATTATTTGGTAATTTGAGTAATAGAAATGAAAATTTGAATCATCATAAATTCATTTATGTTTTGTTAATACTCACATGAAATAAAGTTGCATGTGAAACTGAGATATGTAAAAATATGTTTGTAACAAGATGAAAAGTTGAAATGTTTGAATGCAGTGTTTGAATCAAGGTGTATAATACTATGATGATGAGTGATGAATTTATCTGTGTATTCGAATATGAAACTCCCTTTCGAGGCTTAACGACCTCACCCCCTTACCAGTGATATCATTATAAGGTTTCAATGAAACGAAATAGAATGAGTTTGGAAAGAAAGATTAAAGAGTTAAATAGTGAGATAATGATATTATCTGAGAGAAATGATTTTAGTTTCAAATGATTTGAATAAGAAACTTTGGTGTGCTCTACGAACGATGAATACGTGATTGATCTTATCAATGGATGATTACATGTTAGCTGGGTTAGAAATTAAATTAATGCACTAAGTGAATTCGTGAAGCTTAGAAAGGTGTTATCAAGTTATAAGTTAGAAAAGGGTTCAGCTTAAATTGATTTCCGATTTAGAATTTCAAATGTGAAAGTGGTGATTGCTTGTTGCTTTGAAATAGAGTGTATAAACCAAGAAGTCTGAGATTGTATAACCATTGTTCCAAAAGGCTCATAGTGTCAATTAGACTGTTTATACAGGAGTAATAAGAGGCACGATAATATGAGAAAGTGGTATTGATAATAGGTATAAAACATAATATTTTTGACCTCGCATTTAAATGTCTGAGATTTCAATAGGTTAAGGTTAACTATTAAGCGTCTTTAGGACTACTTTAGCATGCTTTGACATCTGAAAATTGGTCAAATAGAATTTTGATGAATTGTGTATCAGGATTATCTCTTATCATTGAAAAACAGATAGATGTTATTTGAATCATTGTTAACTGTCTGAATAAGTCTTTTCGTACACATAGATTTCTCTTTTGATAAATCAGGTGAGTTATTTGTTTCTGAGACCGTCAGCTTACACATGGTGCTAGTTATCATTATTTTAGATTGAAATCTAAAATTTATATGGTAATTCTGGAAGAAACTACAGTAAGCTATGAGTACGGGGTTGTTTTGAAAATTCTTGAAATATTTGTTTATTTTTATGTTTTAAAGTTTGAAAGTAGCTAGGAAAAATTGTTGCTATTTGAAAAATTATTAGGTGAGTATAAAAGTGATATTGTATGAGGTATTGTATGTGGTAGTTATCTAACTCCGTTGTTCAGGATCGAGCTTTGTAAATAATTGATTCATGAGATTAATATCATCAGCGAAATAAAGCAGAAAATGAAAGTAATCCAGTACAGTTATAAACAATTTTGGTTTAATAGGATGTATAGCGGAAGACAGATTAAAATCTTAGTTGTGAGATTTAATAGATATGAAATGGGTAGCCCTGCGTGAATTTGAAATATACTATGTGGAAACAAATCTTTTATCTACTTTTCTGTAAGATTTTCGGGGACGAAAATCCATAAGGGAGGGAGAGTTGTAACAACCTAGTTTAGACCCTAGTCAGAACAGTGGTTTTCGAACCAAAAAACAAAAAAAAAAGTAATTGAATGTTATATTCTATGTTTGTTATATGTGAAATATTATATGTGAAAATATCGTGTTTTGATTTCTGGTATTTCGATGTGGAATTAGTTAAAAAGGACTTATTTAAGAAACCTTGGAAATGGGATAGGCAAATGTGTAGTGGCCAAATATTTTATGTTTAGGAGTTTGGGGGACTTGCATGTCAAATAGACCATTTTTGAATGTAAATGGCCGACCAACACACGCATGTAATAATGTGTTCTCTTGTCTTCATTTTTAATTGGTGGGAATTATGTATAATAAAGATATAAATAAACATTTATTATAAAATGATTTTTATATATTGAAATAATAAATTTATATTAGTAAGTGGTGATAAAAACAAAGTTCCATCATCTTTTTTTTCAACTTGCCGAAACCATAAGGAAAAGAAAAGAAAAATGGAAGCTAGGACATTCGGCTATGTGAATTTATAGATTAAGGTATGATATCATGTGATTCTTTTGGAATTTTTGTGAAGTTGAGTTTGTTTTGATGCTCATAACATGACCCATATGTTAATTTTTGAGTTTGTGTTGCAAGAAACATTTGGTTATGTTCTTATATGTCAAATTGATGATGTTTTGTAGTGTGTGATTGCAAATGGTTATAGATGAATATGAACTAAGTAAAAATTCTATAAATGGTTAAAATGGACAAAATCCTAATTTGGCTATTGTGGAGTAAGGTTAAGTTATGTTAAAATTTTCTTTTAACTTAATTGCTAGAGAGTGCTTTATGGATGCCGAATGTAGACTTGAAATGGGAGGTTAATAATTTGTTGTTATTGAGTTAGATATATATATGTACATTCGGTCATGGAAGACTTGAAATGAACTTAATTATTGTTTTAGCTATATAATAAGATAGACTTGGATAAACTCAATTAAGTAAATTTTAAGCTCTTGGATGTAGTTGGGAAAAATTGAAATATTTTAGGGAGTATTCGGTTAAGGTATGGGAAGTGGAATGGGGAGATAAGTCGGTTTGTGCCATTGCCAGATGTACTAAATATTAAAACGTTATTTAGTTAAATGGAAATTGACATGAAAGGAATTGAGTTGCCATGTATGTGATAGTAGTAAGAGAAAGTAAATTTTGCTTGACTAAAATTAGATGAATGTTCAATTGTTAATATGAAAATGTTGTAACAAGCTAGTAGAATGTAAGAACAAGGAGCAGTCAGCCATGTTACGCGTATAATTCATCAATGATGAAAGTGTCGTATGATATATGTGTTTAAAATAAATAGAAATTGAGTTATGATGAATTTATAAGATAATTGAAATTGTTTAATTGTTTAAATTAAGCTCAAAATCAAAGAGAATCAAGTTCGGATAAGAAGAAAGCGAAGGTCGTTGAGTAGCCAGTCGGAGCTGTTTGTTCGACAATAAGGTAAGTTCTAGGTAATTAACGCTTAGATTTCTATGTATGTCTAGATTACACATAACTTCTGAATTGTGAATTTTTATATGTGAATAAATGTTGAATTGATAATGTATTATTGAGCTGATGGTATTGAATAAATATACTATGGGTATGTATATGCACGAATGAAAAGGGCAGCATGGTGTGTGTGAATGAATATATGCACTATGTGTGCGACATTATTAACCGAGCACTATGTGTGCGAGATCGAGTGTAAGGCACTGTGTGTATGAAATGATTTAAAGAATATGATCGAAGCAGGGACTGAAATAGATTTCTAGTTTCTATCATAAGTAATTTAAGAAGATGAAATGTGTATGGAAATATATCCGGGCTAAAGACCCGCAGGCTTTGCGCTGGAAATATATCCGGGCTAAAGACCCGCAGGCTTAGCGCTGGAAATATATCCGGGCTAAAGACCCGCAAGCTTCGTGCTGGAAATGTATCTGGGCTAAAGACCTACAGGCTTCAGGCTTCGTGCTGGAAATATCTCCAGGCTAAAGACCCGTAGGCTTCGTGCTGGAAATGTATCCGGGCTAAAGACCCGCAGGCTTTGTGCTGGAAATGTATCCGGGCTAAAGTCCCGCAGGCTTTGTGCTGTAATAAAATTTCAGGTTTTATACCTAGCCGTCCAAGTGCCGAAGAATTTGATAAAAGTATACAATTAAAAGATCCTACACTAAGTTGACAAATTGAAAGTGCATTACATATTAAGTTGGCCAGGTACGTATCATGTACTCGTATGCGATTTGATTTGAATTAAATTATAAATATATAAAGTGATGCAGCTGTGAATAAGTGTTATGACTGTAAATGTGATCGTTATATATTCGGTAAATGTGAGAAGTTATGTGAAGTGATTCTATGTTTATATTCAAATATAAACACTTGGCCCTTGTGGAAAGGTTTGTGGAAGTATATGATCTATTTTTAGGTGATTACGATCATGGAAAATTAAATGTGAATATGATATTGAATTTTATTCGTTTCAATTGAACTAAAGCTGTTAGTGAATCATTTTAATGCCTATGTTATATGAGTTCGATCTTGAATGACATGATATACATGTTTAGATAATTTGAATGCAAGGAATGTGTGAAAGAGCAAATTTGTAATAAATCTGCTTGGGACAGCAGCAGTAGCGTGATTTTGGAAAATCACCATAAATTGTGGAAATTGAATTAGAAGCTGAATAAATTATGTAATTAAATCTTAATGAGTCTAGTTTGTTATAAAAGAAACTGTATAAGAAAAAGCATTTTAGATAATGAGATATTCTAAGTGGCGTGAGATACAGTCAAAATGACTTTGAAATCCCCTATTCTGTTTTTAGAAAATCCTTGTAAATTGTAGAATGATGATTATAAGATAAAATTTATATACTTAGACTCCTTAATGAATCTAATTTCAAATGAAATAAACGATAACATATTTCGAATTCTTCATAATGAGAAAATTGATTCGTAGTGAAGAGTGGTCAGAATAGTCAAACAGTGAAACAGGGGAAACTTCAATAAAAATCTGGTATTGATTGGTCAAACCAAAAATTCTGAAAATTGTATGGATGGATGATATGTGAGTCTACTTATAGGGAAAATTAATGGCACTTGAATTGGAGTTCCTTAGCTCCAGTTATAAATAATTTAGTGACTGTTCTCAGGAAGACAGCTTGTAGTGAATTTGTGATTTTGTTGCAAACATGGTTAAAACTAGTTAATGAGATGCTTTTTGAGTTCTTGTGATCATATTTGTGATTTCAATATTTTGTTTTAATTGAGCTCAGATTCAAGTGAGGTGAATTTGCTAAATATGCATTATGTTCATGGATACTTGGCCAAGATGGCAATTATCTAGGAATGATTTCTTGATAATTTGAAATAATTGATCTATATGTAAATTAATTGTTTGCATTGCTTAAAACTTACTAAGCGTTGAAGCTTACTCCGTGTTCTCTTTTCTATTTCTTATAGGTTTATACTTTAGTTCGAGTTGGAAGAGCCGGAGATATCATCACACTATCGAGTCATTATGTGAGTTGAGAAGATTGTATATCATCATGGTTTAAGGCATGTATAGGATAGACTATAGGTAGAATGATATTTCGACTTTGTATACATTATAGCCATGCGAAGATGGCTTGCTCATTTGGTTTAGTGAAACCTTATAATTGAACTAATGTGTTGAAATGTTTTAGTTATAACTTGATTGTAGTTAATTTGTTATTAGATATTCGGCTATGTTTTGATAGTGAGTCATTTTAGAAATTTTATAATAGCTCTTATAGAAAATCAATGAGACAGGTTTGCATTGTTGATAATTTTTGTCTGGTAAGTATCTTTGACCTTATAGAAGTTTTGTTAAGTCAAGTAATACCTCATAACCTTATTTCGGCAAAGGATACGGGTTAAGAGTGTTACATTACCGGACTTAAACGCAATAATCATGCAAACCCAGCCATAAAATTTCATTCATATTTTGAAATATTAAATCATATGTACATTGTCCCTTATTTGAGTCTACGAAACTCAAATCATACTTTAGAAGGGGTTCAGGACTAAACCGAGAACCTCCAAAAGTTTTACATCACTTAGAAAATTTTTCATATTTTGGAGAGTCACACACCCGTCTGGGTAGGCCGTGTGGCTCTAGACACACCCGTGTCCTCAACCCGTGTAACTCTTTGTTTATAACGTCAACAAACAAATAAGGGTCACATGGCCAAGTCACACGCCCGTGTGCTAGACCGTGTCTTCCACACGGCCATGTCTCTGCCCGTGTGGCCAGCACATAGGCTGTTTTCTAAGCCTTTTTGTCACCCTTTACATGCACACGCACAAACATGGATCCAAAAGCATTCAACATCCTCAATTATGATGCAGAAATTTCATTTACTTATCAACATACATGTGTTACACATTCTCACATTAAATCAAGTCTAGACATACCATATCTTATTCATTTGGCTTTATCAAATACCATACCACTTATACCTTTATACCATAGTTATCTTCATGTCTATTTAATTCCAACTTATCAGCAAGCATAACCTTTCAGCCAAGTCATAACTTTAATAGTGTCCACATTTCACATGCATAAAGCAATATGCTTGACTAAGATATTCTACATCAATTCTATATTCAATTTAACATTATTACTATTTCTCACTTTATATCATTGTACCATGGTTACCAAACTATCCATCAAACGCCCATGGTCAAGGCATTATCATTTTATTTCCAAATTATACATTTAATTCATGGTTATGATGACCTCGATTGGTCATAAAACATGCATTCAACACATATGACATATTACCAACCATGCATGGCAAACAAGCATATTCACATCACAATTATTAGACACAACATGAATAGCTAGATTTACAAGGCTTAATCAATAGCACAATATAGGCCAATAAATTCGCCAAATTATAATAACACATGTTATAAAACTAGGTCCCTATACATGCCACTCACTTGATAATTCTAACATATATAACAATATTCCAAAGGTATTGGCTTGATAGTGTGATGCTGCCTCCGACGATCTCCAACCTCGAGCCGACCTGACAACACTAAAAGAAATGGAAAGGAGGGAGTAAGCTTAAAGCTTAGTAAGTCCATACGAAAATAATAAGCAAATTATCAACATGATTCCATGGAAATATAATCATAATTACACTTTTACTTATTTTCTGGTCATGCTGTTTTCTCGAGTCATAGTTACTAAATTATTTATATATGGAGCTACAGAACTCCAAATTAATATCCATAAATTTTACCTGAAACTAGAATCATATATATTTTTACCATAACATTTCCAGAATTTTTGGTCTAGCCAATAAATACATTTGATTCTTTAAAGTTGTCCCTGTTCTGTTGCTTGATAGCTTCGACCATTATTTACTAAAAATCAATTATCCATAGTACGGGTTTCTATTAATGTTCCCCTCTATTTTTCTCAAAAATAGACTCATTAAGGGTTTTAAGCATATAATTTATAACCCATAATTATTTTTTACAATTTTTAATGATATTTCCAAATCAAAACAGGGGATTCCGAAATCATTATGACCCTGTCTCACAAAAATTCAAATATCTCACAATATGAAATTTTTTTGCTTACACTATTTCCATTATAAGAAAATAGAATCAATAAGATTTAATTTCATATCTATTCAACCTCTAATTCTATTTCCACGATTTTTGGTGATTTTTCAAAGTTACACAACTACTGCTGTCCAAAAATCTTTTATTACAATTTTCACCCTTTCATGTTTTATTTGTAGTAAGTTTCATTGTAACACTTACTCCAAACCATCTTACCAAAATTTCGCTCAACTATCGAGTACATTGCTCATAAATTTCCACAAACATATACTTGCACTTATTCATCACATGGTCATGTTCACATGTATTTTCACTTAGTCGATTTCCCGTTGAACTCACCAGAATAATAAAAGATACATGGTTGCCTGCACATATTACGACCCTAGTAACCAAAGCTGTCTGGTATGCATAGCAGTTTGCACTTAGTACTACACATGCGACCAACAATCTGGTACACGTAGTAGCCTGCACTTAGTACTACACATATGATTGAAGTTGTCGGGTACGCATAGTAGCTTGTACTTAGTACTACACATACGACGTAACTATCTGGTACACGTAGTAGCCTGCACTTAGTACTACACACGTGACCTAACCATCTGGTACATGTAGTAGCCTGCACTTACTACTACACATAGGACCTAACTATCTGGTACACGTAGTAGCCTGCACTTAGTACTACACACGTGACCTAAAACCATCTTAAACACATAGAAGCCTACACATAGTACTACACATGTGTTCTCACAATGGATCATTCGTATCATTTCTATTCTGAAGGTTCAACCGGGAAATTCCTCACTTTTCAACATTTAACAAACTCATTCATAGTCTATTTCGATTCGTAATTTACATCAAATGATCATTCTATAGGCAACCACATCTCATATAATAATGAAATATAATAATATAAAAAGAATCGATATATTATTTACATACAAACTTACCACGAATGCGAGCACGGCTATTTATTATGATTTAGTCCATAATCTCATTCATTCCCAATCTATGCCCGAATATCATTTTCCTTGATCTATAATATCACATTTAGCTTAATAATTAGTTACATTATTCATATGGGTCCAAAAATCATATTTTTACAAATTTGCATTTTGACCCCTAAACTTTCATATATTTGCACTTTTGCCCTAAGGATCGTAAAATAATTTTTATCCAATTTCCTAGCATTTTAAGCCAAGCCGAATCATTTTAATAACTGTAGCAGCCTCTAGTATCCTCTAAATCACACTTTTATGATAAATTTTGTAACTTTTACAAAACGGTCCTTTTTGATAATTTCACCCAAAATCACTTAGTAAAAGTAATTTATTACACACCGAGCATTCATTTTCTAGCATTAGACATAAAAAAATTCATTTCAACCATGGTTAAATTTTTAAACACAAACCCTAGTTCAAAATATGGGTAGAAATGAGTAGATCTTGTTACGAGGTTTTCAAAAACTTAAAAATCATTAAAAACGGGGCTAGAACAGACTTACAATCGAGCTTGGAAGCTTGAAAAACCCTAGCTATGTCTTCTCCATGCAAGTTTCGGACATGGGGTGGAAGATGGACAAAATTGGCTTTTAATTTTGTTTTTAATTCATTTTAATTACTAGATTACCAAAATGCCCCTAACTTAAAAATATTCTATTTCACCCATTTCATGTCCATTTTTGTCCAAAAAATTATCCAATAATTACCACTTAAGGTCCTGGAATTTAAAATTTCATAACAATTAGACACCTCTAACATGTAGAACTCAACTTTTGCACTTTTTACAATTTAGTCCTTTTGACCAAATTGAGTGCCCAAACGTCAAAATTTTCCAATGAAAGTTTTACGAAATCATCCCATGAAATTGTAGACCATAAAAATATAATGAAAACAAATTTTACTATGTCGAATTTATGGTCCCAAAACCACTGTTCCGATTAGGCCTTAATTCAGGATGTTACACATCCCATGCTAATTTTTATTCGACTCATGTGCATGTGTCATCCATACTGGCTTCGAACATCGAACAAATTAGTGTACCAAGCTGCAAAAATTATAACATAAATTATGAAATTTTCAAAATGCAGCAACATAGAGTAGAATTATGAGAATTTAACACTGAATTACTCAAAAATTATAATCTTGCTTCAATTGTGCCAAAATTCTCAATATATAGGCGGCCCTAAAGCAAGAGAACTCTTTGGTCAAAGATTTGAGCATTATTTCAATCTGAGTGTTCATGTCCAGTTTAACCCCATTGTCCTCCGTTTCTGCAAAGAATCTCATAAGCTTAATCATATGTTCTTTGATCGGAGTGTCAGGTTTCTGCTGAAAGTTCATCAAATTTGTAATAGTGGATTTTCGAGCCAATGCAACTTGGCTTCTGAACAAATCTTCCAAATTTGTCATGATCTCTTTGGCAGTACAAAAATTCTCGTATTGCTTTCGCAACATACTAATCATGTTCTCTAACATATAAAATCAAGCAATTGAGTCAAAATCCCTCTGGTGATTTCTCACTTTGGGCTAAACGTAAGGTGGGCAAGCTTCGTCAAAAATTAATTTGTGTTTCTCATAGCTAATAACTATCAGCAAGTTTCGTTTCCATTCTCGAAATTTATCCCCATTTAATTTATTCTTAATAAGAATGATAATAAGAGGAGTAGGAAACATATTTGAACTGAAAAAACTATAAAGATTCACTAATTACTATCTTTGTATTAAAGAAATATTTTCACTTCACAACATATCAAAAATGCAATATGATGTATGTGTCTTATATTAAAACCTTGAAAAATATTTTTTTTCCATTACTACTATCATTCTCACAACCATCAATCATGTTGCCTTAGGGTCCTATGATTAACTAGCAAGAAAATGAATTACATTCAATCAGTTTGTGAGTCTTAATTCTCAATATTCCACACGAACCAACTACCATTTAACATTTGGCTATCATCTCAAGCTTAAATATTATTTCTTGGAAAACTATTTAATAAAAGATTATCTTGAGTGTGTAACAATTGAACCAACTCTCATTATTAACGTGTTTTCATTTATGAGTCATCTTAGGACAATCTCACTTTGATTCATGCATAACTAGTTGTTCTTAAAAGGAAATCTCATCTAGTGAGCCCATATGATAAAGTTTAGCTTACGATGCCCCTAGGGTAGGAACCAACTTGAAACTTTATCATGCTATCACTTAGGAACTATCAATGGATATCGTAGGTCTTGTTCAAGGACCTTCTCCTACTTAATATTTTAAAGACATGCAAGGTTTTTATCCAAGATTTTAAGAATGAGCACACAATAGTCCTAGTGGCATTCTTACCTAATCTATATGACATGTTTCCAATATATGAATGACATGCTATGACAATTTTATAATATTCACATTCATTTATTTAAAAGAATCAATCAATCATAAAAACAAACAATTTTGAATCTCCACAGTTTTTCTTTTAAAGAAAAAACCGAAGAAGTGAATGTGAACTGTACACTAAGTAATTTCCTAGGAAAAGGAGATGAGTCAAATTTGACCACTTAAAAATCAATTCTTTCCTTTCCAGAGCCAATTCTAGACATTCACCTTCTTATTACCATACTTCTTATTTTTTTTAATTGATCAACTTTGTATCATCTCATACATATATATCAAACTTATAGTATAATATAATACAAATATTATAAACAATTATAAAACAAATATATAAGGAGATGGGTAATTAAAATAAAATTTTCAGGTATGGTTTCCATGATTCTATTTCTAGAAAATAAATGAAAAACAAAAATTACTAAGTTTTCACCACAAGGCATTCCTTGGGTCTTCAACCGTCACTGCTCCATCTTTTACTCATCATGGATTCATTTTGGAAAAATTACATTTAAATCCTATATTTGTTTCCAACTTACAAGAATTTTATGAATTTAAAAAAATCCTACGTGAAGATGATAGTCCACGATCTACTTCCTAAGAATTACAATATTAAGAATTACAATAATGACAAAAAATAAAAATTATGTAACAAATATATAATGTCACATCTATTCCCATATATAACTTAAAACATGCATAAGATATAAAGAATGTTAGTTTCTATGTAATCAAATCATTCAAAATAAAGAGAAATCTATTTTGATTATCTCTTTATACTTATAGATAGAGCATAACCTAACTCTGATACCAATTGTTGGAAAATTGAGTTTGGAAACACAGTGGAAAATAGATTTGAGGGACAACCAGAGTTTTAATTTTTTTTCCAAAAACAAGAACTTGGTTGTGATATCTAAAGTAATAAACACTTAATCAAAATTTACATTTTTATTCGTCTAGAATGAACACTTCGACAGAGTAGTCTTCTCCGCTATCTTCAAGCTCACGTCTATCAAGTGTGGGTGTAACAACCCGATTTTGGGCCTAGTTGAAACAGTGGTTTCGAGACCACAAATCTGACGTAAAAAGATTTATCTTTCCTATAATTTTATAGTCTACAGTTTTATAGAATGATTTTGTGAAAATTTTGTTCAAAAATTTTGACGTTTGAGCACTCAATTTAGTGAAAAGGACTAAATTGTAAAAAATGTAAAACTTGAGTTCTATAAGCTAGAAGTGTCTAATTGCAATGAAATTTTAAATTAGAGGTCCTTACATGGTAATTAGACCATTACTTAAGTTATTGGACAAAAATGTACACGAAGTAAGAGAAATTTTAGTGTTTTAAAAAAAGAGCATTTTAGTTATTTGGTAATTAAATGAATTAATAAGCAAAATAAAAGCCAATTTTTGCTCATCTTCTACCTCATGGTTGAAATTTACAAGATGGAGACATAGCTAGGTTTTGCCAAGCTTCCAAGCTCGATTGTAAGTCCGTTCTAGCCCCATTTTTAATGATTTTCATGTTTTTGATATCCTTGTAACCTAATCTATCTATTTCTAAGTGATTTTTGATGGAAACATAAAAAAAAAGACATATTTGTAAAAGTTATAAATTAAGTAGTAAATGTGTGATTAAGTGGAAAATGTGGGCTGGTATAAATATGAAAATGGTTAGACTAGGCTCGGGTTTTGAAGAAATTGAATACATTTCAATTTATGAGCCTAGGGACTAAATTGTAAAAATGTGAAACATTAGGGGGAAAATGTAATTTTGCCATAATATGATTTTTGGACTGAATTGAACAATGTGTATTAAATAAGCCAAATTTGTTATAGATCAAGAAAAATGAGATTCGGACCTAGATCGGGGGAAAAACAAAGTGTTTGACAATTAGGTCTCATTTATACTACTTTTGTACCGAGGTAAGTTCGTATGTAAATAATGCATTTTTATATTATGTTTTAAATGCTTTAAATGCTTTAAATGTTGTCTGAATTGTGATTGACTCTTTGGATGTGCTCGACAAAGTTTCGACAAGCAATAATTCCCAGTTGAGCATTAGGAATAGAACAGGAAACGAGTGACATGTCACTAGGAACCCATGTGTTTATGTAATCCGGGAACTGGTCTCGTACGTTCTACCAGTGGCTGGTTAGTCCGGCATGAGTTGCGAATACCTGATAGCTTGTGTGAGCAGCACTAAGTAGCTACGTCCTGACTAACAGCTTGTGTGAGCAGGCCTGTGAATAGCTCGAAAACCAGCCTATATGTATTATGAGATGTGAGGTAGCTATGGCTACATATATGGCACTTATGTGCAAGATTTTCGAGTATCCATTAATAGTTCGAGTGTTCAACGAGAATGTCAAAGTTGTGAAAGACTATGGTTATGTTGCGAGTTGGTACAGGTATGTACGTAAAACTCATACGTAATGAGCTCGATATGTGATGAACCTTTGGTAAGGGTGTGATTGAGTAAGTTATGACTATAAGATTGTAATAACATTCATGCTAATTTTCACCGTGTTAAAGGCATGTTAAATGTGTGGTTATGATGCTTATTATTTGCATAGGAACTTACTAAGCTTTATATCTTACTCCCCTTCCTTTCCTTTGTATTATAGTGTCACCAAGCTAGCTCGGGGATCAGAGATTGTAACAGCCTAGTTTAGACCCTAGTCAGAACAGTGGTTTCGGGACCATGAATGTAATAGCCCAAAATTGGGTCTAGTTGGAACAGAGGTTTCGGGACCACAAAATTCGAGATAGAAATAATTATTTTATGATTATTTTGAGGTCTACGATATGATTTCATGATTGTGTGAAAATTTCGTGAAGAAATTCTATGCATAAAGTACTCAATTTGAAGTTAGGGACTAAATTGAATAAGTTGCAAAACTTACATTCTAGAAGTTTCTAGTATGAAATTGCTTTGAAATATTAATTAGGAGGTCTTAAATAGAAATTTTACCAATTTCTAAGTGACGGACAAAAATTGGACATAGATGGAATTTTTGAAAGTTTAGTAAGGAAGGGCATTTTGGTCATTTGGTAATTAAAAGAAATAAAAAGGGAAGATAAAGCCAAAATTGACTCATCTTTCTAATGGAGGCTGAAATTAGCATGGGGGAAGCCATGGCTAGGGTTTTCAAGCTTTACAAGCTCAATAGTAAGCCCGTTATAATCCCGTTTTTCAAGTTCTTTACGTTTTTTGAATCCCGGTAAATTGATTAAGCTTATTCTAGCAATAATTTAAGCTAGGATTCATATTTGGAAAAATACCCATAGGTGAAATGTGTTTATTTTTCTGTTTTATAATAGAATATGAGGTTTTAAATTATGCTAGACAACTTGTGCTACTCAGTTTTGAGTGAAAACGAGTAAAAGGGCTTAATCGGTAAAAATACCTAAAAGTCATAAGTATATGTTAGAGTGAGAATTTGATGTTTCCATAGAAGGGAAAAGTGATCAGCATGTCATAAAACATAAGAATAAGGGATGAAGTTTAAATCTCGAGCCTAGGGGAAAAAGTGTAAATATGCAAAAGTTTAGGGGCAAAATTGTAATTTTTCTAAAGTTTGAGTTAAGGACTGTTTTGAATAGTACATTTATTAAATAAGTAAAATATGATGTTTTAGATCCCCGAAAACGAGATTTGAACCTAGAATGAGAGAAAAATCAAAAATTAGAAAAGTTGGTAAAATGGTCGTTTTAGTATCGAGGTAAGTTCATAGGTATAATAAGCATTAATTTATGAATGTTTCAATGTAAAATTGATATATTCATTATGATTTCGGAGGTGTTGAAAGTGTGTAAGTTGGTATGATAATAATAAGCAATAATGTTGTAATTTATATTTGAAAGTTACATTTAGTGGTCGTATATATATATTTGTAAGATGATAATCTTGGTATAAATGTATAAGTGGTACTATAATAAACAAGGTAAAATGAGTATGAGAGACACATGTATGATGACATAAAAATGCTATGTTTGTGGTTTAATTGAGAATATTTAATCATTAAATGAATACCATGTTATATGCTTTTGATTTTGTATAAGTGTGTAAGAGATTAAGGTTGACTAAAGCTTGGAAAATAGCCTAGGCATATTCCACACAGGCAAAGACACGACCATGTGTCTCAGCTGTGTATGGAACACGACTTTGGAACACGGGCGTGTGGAGCCTTAAAGCATGAAATTTCTAAGATTTTCGTAAGTTCTCGATTTAGTCCCGAACCCTTTCTAAAGTATGTTTTGGGCTTCGTAGACTCAAATAAGGGATTCTATGTAAGTGAATGAACGTTTTGAAATATGAATGAAATTTTATGGCCCCTATTTTAGTTTAATGTTTGTATGTTTGTCCGGTAAAGCCTCAAACCTTATCCCGGCCTCGGGTACGGGTAAGGGGTGTTACATTTAGTGGTATCAGAGACAGGTTTAGTCGATTATCGGACTAACATAGCAAGTGTGAGAGTTTAGTTATACATGCCACAAATATGTGATAGTGTGATGTCTCCCGACACTATTGAGGACCATTTTGTTTAAAATGAAGTATTCTCCAACCAATCTACATCTGACCATTTAATAGTAATATTGAAGTATTTGAATAAAGTGTAGCTATGATGTGTTAAACTCGGGAAGGTATGAATAAGAATTCGTGATATATGTATATGTGATAATATGTTAGATGAAAGTTTATATAGTGATATATTTATTCATATTTGTTTGGCCTACATATGTTGTTGCATGCTTGACTAAATTAATTAGTAAATGTGATGACTAAAGTTATTCAAAATTCATAGAATGTATGAGTGAGTGCACTTTTTTGAAGTGAGATAATTGGAAATTTTATGTAAGACAGATGTGAATAATAAATTGTTTGAAGTGGATGGTATGATTATAATGACATGTGGATAATGAAAAAAATGTGCCATATAGATATATGTCAGAATCGAGTTAGAGACTATACGACCTCACCCCCTTACCGATAAGGTGTATATAACGGAAATTCATGAGAATCATGTTGATAATGTTCCTAAGTGTGGAATCAAAGATTTCAGTGATAAAATAATTATAGATATGACCAGAGACTGAGAATGGTTGACAAGTGAAGGACAGAGTTGGAGAAATATCAGAGTTGACTGAGTTATCTTAGGATTTAAATTGATGACAGAGTGTTTCTGAAAGTATCGTCTTGAAAACAATTAGTTAGTAATGTTGGAAATTATGAGAAAGATATTAAACTTCACTCTGGTAAGATTTTCGAGGACGAAAATCACTAAAGGGGGGAGAGTTGTAATAGCCCAAAATTAGGTCTAGTTGGAACAGAGGTTTTGGGACCACAAAATACGAGATAGAAATAATTATTTTATGATTATTTTGAGTTCTATGATATAATTGCATGATTGTGTGAAAATTTCGTGAAGAAATTCTATGCATAAAGTGCTCAATTTGAAGTTAGGGACTAAATTGAATAAGTTGCAAAACTTACATTCTAGAAGTTTCTAGTATGAAATTGCTTTGAAATATTAATTAGGAGGTCTTAAATAGAAATTTTACCAATTTCTAAGTGATGGAAAAAATTGGACATAGATGGAATTTTTGAAAGTTTAGTAAGGAAGGGCATTTTGGTCATGTGGTAATTAAAAGAAATAAAAAGGGAAAATAAAGCCAAAATTGACTCATCTTTCTCATGGAGGCCGAAATTAGCATGGGGGAAGCCATGGCTAGGGTTTTCAAGCTTTCCAAGCTCAATAGTAAGTCCGTTATAACCCCGTTTTTCAAGTTCTTTACGTTTTTGGAATCCCGGTAAATTGATTAAGCTTATTCTAGCAATAATTTAAGCTAGGGTTCATATTTGGAAAAATACCCACAGGTGAAATGTGTTCATTTTTTTGTTTTATAATAGAATATGAGGTTTTAGATTATGCTAGACAACTTGTGCTACTCGGTTTTGAGTGAAAATGAGTAAAAGGGCTTAATCGGTAAAAATACTTAATAGTCATATGTATATGTTAGAGTGAGAATTTGATGTTTCCATAGAAGGGAAAAGTGATCAGCATGTCATAAAACATAAGAATAAGGGATGAAGTTTAATTCCCGAGCCTAGGGGAAAAAGTGTAAATATGCAAAAGTTTAGGGGCAAAATTGTAATTTTTCCAAAGTTTGAGTCAAGGACTGTTTTGAATAGTACATTCATTAAATAAGTAAAATATCATGTTTTAGATCCCTAGAAACGAGATTCGAACCTAGAATGAGAGAAAAATCAAAAATTGGAAAAGTTGGTAAAATGGTCGTTTTAGTATCGAGGTAAGTTCATATGTATAATAAGCATTAATTTATGAATGTTTCAATGTAAAATTGATATATTCATTATGGATTCTGAGGTGTTGAAAGTAGTAAGTTGGTATGATAATAATACAGCAATAATGCTGTAATTTATATTTGAAAGTTACATTTAGTGGTCGTATATATATATTTGTAAGATGATAATCTTGGTATAAATGTATAAGTGGTACTATAATAAACAAGGTAAAATGAGTATGAGAGACACATGTATGATGACATAAAAATGTTATGTTTGTGGTTTAATTGAGAATATTTAATCATTAAATGAATACCATGTTATATGCTTTTGATTTTGTATAAGTGTGTAAGAGATTAAGGTTGACCAAAGCTTGGAAAATAGCCTAGGCATATTCCACACAGGCAGAGACACGACCATGTGTCTCAGCTGTGTATGGAACACGACTTTGGGACACGAACATGTGGAGCCTTAAAGCATGAAATTTCCAAGATTTTCGTAAGTTCTCGAGTTAGTCCTGAACCCTTTCTAAAGTATGTTTTGGGCTTCGTACACTCAAATAAGGAACTATGTGTAAGTGAATGAACGTTTTGAAATATGAATGAAATTTTGTGGCCTGTATTTTAGTTTAATGTTTGTATGTTTGTCCAGTAATGCCTCGTACCTTATCCCGGCCTCGGGTACGGGTAAGGGGTGTTACAATTAATCCGAGTTAGAAAAATATTTTAATATTATTTTTTATGCTTATTATATGTGAATCAATATGTGTGAAAGTTTCATATAAAAATTTCATCGTTTGTGTGCTTAATTTAGAAAAAAGACCAAATCGCAGAAAGTGAAAAACAGTTGCATTCTATATGCGAAAGGTATTTAATTGCTATGGTTTATTAAAATAAGGGTCCTTGCAGGGCAATTATACCATTGAAAATGATAGTGGACAATGTTGGACTTTTAGTAGTTAAATTTTAAAGATATATGCCATGGATAAATTAGTAAAATAATTAATAATGGATATTAAATAAAGAAAACAAAATGGAAACATGCAAAAATATTTGGTACAGCCGAATATTGAAGAAGAAAGAAAAACCATTTTAGGTTTTAAGCATTCGGCACTTTCGAGATCAAATTAAGGTATGGATTTTGTTCGATTTTTTATCATTTTTACATTTTTGAGATAGTTGCTTCGTAAATTAGCTAGCCCATGCTTTAATTTTTAGAATTGATGAAGAATTTGTGATTTTCCATTGTTAATAACTTGAGGTTTTTGTGTTTGATGATGAAAAATAAATACGTGCTAATAGATTTTCATATTTAATTAAGTGATTTTTAGTAAAAATGCCTATTGGGATTATAATGTAAATTTTATAAATTGATAGGTCAAAATGTGAAATAAATGAAAGAAATGGGCTGCTAGGAACCTTAGTGAAATTCGACCAAGCAGGGGTGTGGTCAAATTTTGAATATTTTGTGTTTTGTGAAATAAGGACTAAATTGCGAAAGATGTGAAATGTCAGGGGCAAAAGTGTAATTAGCCCATTTATGTGTTTTTGGATGAATTTGATTGAATATATGATTAAATAAGTCGAATTTGTATTGAATTAGATTAGGAAATGTGGAAATTAGATTTGGATCGGGGAAAGGAAAAAATTATCGAATAATTGTTCTGGTCCGTTAATGTTAGTACGAGGTAAGTTCATAAGTAAATAAATGTTGTTAAATTGAAATGTATGTGCATTATATGTGCTGAATTGAGTTGTAAAGAAATATATATGTGACTATGGTTTAAGTACGATGATAAATCGACTAAGTTTGGCACTAAGTGTGTGATTCAAAATAGCTTTGGCTATATGAGACACTAAGTGTGTGATACCAAGATAGCTTCGGTTTATTGAGATGGCACTAAGTGTGCGAGATCGATTTGGCTTTGGCTAATCAATGATGCACTAAGTGTACGAATTCTCAGATAATTAAAAGGCTCCCAAACGAATTAATGTATTGAACAAAGAGGTGAGAAAGAAATGAATAAATATAGGAAAGTTGTATGTACAATACCTATGTGGTAGTTGATACTATGTGTATGAAGCTTGATGAATTTGTATATACATGATAAATGGTCAAATATTAGAATTGAATGATGTGTTATATACGCTCGTTATATGAAATTGTGGTTTTATGTTTCGAACATTAGATTTGTGAAACATGAAACATGGCTTTGATGTATGATTGCTTGGTTCGAAAACTTGTACTGATAATAAACTTAAAATGGTTGAGTGGGCTATATGATTCATGTATGTGAATTTGGCTTATGAGAATAAGGGAATTGTGGATATTCGAGTTTGGAAGTGTTCATAAAGAAGTTAATATAACTTTAGGTATGATTTGTAATAAAAGACCATGGTTTGGTTGGCGATGTAATGAATATGTGTGAGCTTGATTTATATGATTAAGCTAATGGTTGTTATTCGAATTTAAAGCATGGTTATACGTTCATTGATAAATAAGATAAAGGGAGTTATTTAATGTGGTTATATGAATTTACAAGTACAATGAATGTATATGTGATTGAGAATTGTTAAATTTGGTTTAGTGATATTGGTTTATAAATATCATTGAAATGATTTATTTGCTTCTGGCTTACTAAGCTTTGAAAGCTTACTCTGTGTGTTTTTCTTATGTCTATAGAGTTTCAGAGACTTGCTCGGATTGGAAGTCGTAGGAGATGTCATCACACTATCCGATTACCACTTCAGTAAATAAAACTTTTGAGTTTTGGTAATGTGGCTTGTATAGGCTAGTTTTGAGATGGTTCATTTTGATTTGAGTATATATATAGCCATGTGAAAATGGCTTAATTATGATGCTAATATTGTGTATATTTGATTATATATTGAGCTTATTTTGGGAATATGATTCATGTGTGGTATGTTGGTGTAATTTGTTATATGATTTGGCTTGAGCATTGAGGTGAAATATTGGATGTATTTTCGACTTATGATTCATATTCATAGAGGTAAAATGATGAGTATAACATTGATGATGCATTAGTTATTTGAATACGGTTTAAAAAGGCAAATAATGTGATATGTTTAGAGATATATATATGTATATGGCCAAGTGGAATGGTCATTTTGGTATGTTCATAGTTGTGAATTTGGTAATGTTTAGCATGTGATTTTAATATGCTTTGATATAAAGAATGAGCATGAAATTTGTTGATGATATTATGAATTGATTGATACATGTATGAAGTTGAATTTGGCTGAAAATGTTGCATATATGATGCATGATTTTGGAATTGTAGGGAAGACCAAATGGGTGGCATATATGATGCATGATTTTGCCCACACGGGCAGGGACACAAGCATGTGTCTCTACTGTGTTGTTCGAAGGCCATTTCAAAATGAGCCTGGGTGGACCACATGGTCACGCACTGTAACGCCCCCACGCCCGAGACCGTCGCCGGAGTCGAGTATGAGGTGTTACTAAGCTTAGTTTAACATTTTTAGAACTTTGGATTATTTGTTTCTACATTCACAGCTTTTAAGCTACTTGCGTCACAGTCACAAGAAAAATCATATCTCGAGTTAAAAAACTCGAAATCAAGATCCGTAAATTTTTGATGAATCTAGACTCATATACCTATCTACTAATTTTTTTATAAAATTTTTTGTTGGGCCAATTAGTATAGTTTATTAGTTAAAGTTACCCCTATTTCAGGACTTGACTGGTCTGACCTCTGTTTACTACGAACAACATTTCTCTCTGTACAAAATTCATATGACTATAAGGTTTATTTCTCCTAAAACTATACTAAATAAGGATTCTGAGGATATAAAATACACCACCTAATTATATCTTTAAAATTTATGGTGAATTTCTAAAGTAGGAACAGGGGATTTAGAAACTGCTATGACCCTGTTTCACTAAAATTCAAATATCTTCTAACATATAATTCCTTTACCTATTTCATTTGTTTCATGTGAAACTAGACATAATAATCTTCAATTTTATATGTAATCCATAACCAAATTAAATTTCTATGATTTTTAGTAAATTTTCAAACTCGCATCAGTGTTGCTGCAGTATTCTGTTTATGGCAAATTTCATCCCTCTTATGAGTTTTTATGCACTAAGCATCTTAATAATTTTCCTTAACATCAAACATAATCTAAACTTACCATTTTCATTATTTATCATTATCAAATATTTTCTCAACCATTCTGTCACCATATCATAAGATCATTTACACAAAATAAGTATATTGCTATACATGCCATACTTAAATTTACAAGCCATTTACCAAAAATCTTCCGGATAGTGTGATTGAGCCTTCGACCTATCCCGACTCCTGAACTGGCTTGTCCAAAACTACAATGAGTAAGAAGGAGGGAGTAAGCATAAATGCTTAGTAAGTTCATATGTAAATAATAAATAACATAACAAACAATCAAACTAATCAACATTAGCATATATCATCAACACACTTATCACATTTTTAATCATTTTTCATCATCTTATTACTTTATTGTGGTTGTAATCAACACTCAACCCGAGGGTTAAATACATACCTGTCCAAAATATCCATTTCTCATCACTTACCAATACGTCTCTTTTCATCTCGAGTATTCCTCCATTTGAGTAAAACTTTACCCGTTGAACACATCGGAATATAATTCGGATACATGGATAATTTGCATATAAGTGCCACATATTCAATCAAGCAATCATGTAACCCGCCCATAAGCGAACTCGGACTCAACTCAACGAGCTCGGGCGTTCACATCCATAAGTGAACTCGGACTCAACTCAACGAGTTCGGATGCCTAGTTACATCTCACGAACTCGGACTCAACTCAACGAGTTCGGACATTCGCATCCATAAGTGAACTCGGACTCAACTCAACGAGTTCGGATGCTCAACCATCCTAGTGACATGTCACTTGTATCCTAATCTATTCCTAAGGTTCAAACGGGCTTTTTTCCCTCGATCTCACATTTGCCGTCTTCCATGGAATATCGGAACCGATACTCGGTAGCAATTCATATTTATCAAGTAGTAAACATAATTTGCATATTACTCAACATTAACCACAAAGCATAATATTTCATGATTAAAAATCAGCATATCATATAATTAAAATTAATAACTTAAAAATAACATTTATGCTACATTATTTACACATGAACTTACCTTGGTACCAAAATACAAAGATTTTGCAATTTTGTCCACAATCTTTTCTTTTCCTCGATTGAGGTCGATTCCACGTCTTTCTTGATTTAAAATAACACATTTAGCTCATTTAATACTCACATTATCAAATTAATCCTTAACTCAAATTTTGGAAAAATTATAATTTTGCCCCTAAACTTTTGCATATTTACATTTTTGCCCCTAGGCTCGGGATTAAACTTTATTCCTTATTCTTATGTTTTACAACATGCTGATCACTTTTCTCTTCTATGGCAACATCAAATTCTCACTCTAACATGTACTTGTGACTATTAGGTATTTTTACCGATTAAGCCCTTTTACTCGTTTTTGCTTAAAATCGAGTAGTACAAGTTGTCTAACATAATTTAAAGCCCCATATTCTATCATAAAATATCAAAATACACAAATTTCACCTATGGGTATTTTTCCAAATATAAACCCTAGGTTGAATTTTTGCTAACATAAGCTTAATCGAGCTACCGGGATTCCAAAAACGTAAAGAACATTAAAAACGGGGCTTGGAATCACTTACTATGGAGCTTGGAAGCTTGAAACAAACCCTAGCTATGGAGAACCCTTGAAATTTCGGCCTAATGAAGAAGATGGACAAAAATTGGCTTATAATTTTGTTTTTAATTCATTTTAATAACTAAATGACCAAAATACCCTTACTACTAAACTTTCCAAAAATTCCTTCCATGTCCTAATTTTGTCCATGAACTTAAAATTGGTCAAATTGCTATTTAAGACCTCCTCATTAATATTCCAAAACAATTTCATACTAAAAACTTCTAGAATGAAAGTTTTGCAACTTATTCGATTTAGTCCCTACTTTCAATTTAAGCACTTTAGGCATAGATTTTCATCACGAAATTTTCACACAATCATGCAATCATATCATAATCATCAAAATAATTATAAAATAATTATTTCTATCTCGGATTTGTGGTCACGAAACCACTATTCCGATTAGGCCCTAATTCGGGATATTACAACTCTCCCCCTTTAAGGATTTTCGTCCTCGAAAATCTTACCTGTAAACAGATGTGGGTATTGATTTCTCATAGTTTCTTCGGATTCCCATGTAGCTTCTTCTACTCCATGCCTTTGCCACAACACCTTCACAAGTGCAACATTTTTATTCCTTAGTTGTTTGACCTCTCGAGCTAAAATCTTAATCGGTTCTTCTTCGTAGGTCATATCTGGTTGTAGTTCAATTTCTGTCGGTGAAACTACATGTGAAGGATCCGAACGATACCGACACAACATAGATACATGGAACACATTATGAATCTTCTCTAATTCAGGTGGTAATGCTAGCCGATATGCTACCGGTCCAACTTTTTCAATTACTTCATACGGCCCAATAAAACGCGGACTTAATTTGCCCTTCCGTGCAAATCTAAGGACTTTCTTCCACGGAGACACCTTTAAAAATACTTTATCACCAAATTGAAATTCAATGTCCTTTCGTTTTAGATCTGCATAAGATTTCTGTCTATCTGAAGCAGCTTTCAAACAATCTCGAATTACTTTCACTTTTTCTTCAGTTTCTTTTATTAGATCAACTCCATAAATCTGATTTTCCTTGAGTTCAGTCCAATACAATGGCGTTC
This sequence comes from Gossypium hirsutum, assembly GCF_007990345.1. Lineage (NCBI taxonomy): Eukaryota > Viridiplantae > Streptophyta > Magnoliopsida > Malvales > Malvaceae > Gossypium > Gossypium hirsutum. The sequence continues at coordinate 93,370,180 of NC_053429.1, read as the reverse complement.
GACACTTACGACAATATAATGCTTCATAAGGTGCCATTTTCAAGCTCGTCTGATAACTATTGTTGGAAGCAAATTCTACCAGCGGCAAATATCTTTCCCAACTTCCTTGAAACTCCAATACATGACATCTAAGCATATCTTCAAGAATCTGAATTACTCTCTCTGATTGTCCATCAGTTTGTGGATGAAAAGCAGTACTGAAATTTAACTTTGTACCTAACGCGTCTTGCAACTTTTGCCAAAACCGTGAGGTAAACCTTGGATCTCTATCTGAAATAATCGACAATGGTATTCCGTGTAATCTAATAGTTTCTCTAATATACAGTTCAGCCAACTTGTTAGGAGAATAATCTGTAGTACCGGGATAAAATGAGCCGACTTAGTTAATTTGTCAACTATTACCCAGATGGCATCTTTCTTTCCTGGAGTCAATGGCAATCCTGAAACAAAATCCATAGTAATCCGATCCCATTTCCATTCAGGAACCATAATAGGCTGAAGTAATCCCGAAGGCACTTGGTGTTCAGCTTTCACCTGTTGACAAATTAAGCATTTGGACACAAACTCTGATATATCTCTTTTCATTCCATTCCACCAATACATTTTCTTTAAGTCGTTATACATTTTCGTACTACCCGGATGAATCGAGAAATAACCACTATGTGCTTCCTGTAGGATCTTTTGAATCAATTCCTCATTCTTCGGTACACAAATCCGATCTTTATACATTAAGCACCCATCAGAACCAATTTTGAAATCTGACTCTGTATCAACTTCACACTGTTTTCTCTTTGCTTGCAAATCTTGATCATCTTTCTGAGCTTCAGAAATCTCTTGCAAAAACATTGGTTTTGGTCTTAACTCTGCTAGAATTGAACCATCATCTGACACTTTCAACTGAGTGTTCATAACTCTCAAAGCAAACAACAACTTTCTGCTCAAAGCATCAGCAACCACATTCGCTTTTCCCGGATGATAATCAATAACAATCTCGTAATCTTTCAATAATTCCAACCATCTTCGCTGTCTTAAATTCAAGTCTTTTTGTGACATCAAGTACTTAAGACTTTTATGGTCGGTATATACCTAGCACTTTTCACCATACAAATAATGTCGCCAAATTTTCAAAGCAAACACCACCGCAGCCAATTCCAAATCGTGAGTAGGATAATTCCTCTCATGAGGTTTTAACTGCCTCGAAGCATATGCCACCACTTTTCCTTCTTGCATGAGCACACACCCCAAACCATTTAGAGAAGCATCACTATACACCATAAATTCTTTACCTGATTCCGGCTGTACTAACACTGGTGCCTCTGTTAATAAATTTTTCAATTCTTCAAAACTCTGTTGACATTCTTCCGTCCATTCAAATTTAACATCCTTTCGGAGTAATCTAGTTATAGGAGCAGCAATTATAGAAAATCCATTTACAAACCGCCGATAATACCCAACTAGCCCCAAGAAACTTCTAAATTCGGTTACGTTTTTCGGTGGTTTCCAATCAACAATGGCTGAAATTTTACTAGGATCAACCCGTATACCATCACCTGAAACAATATGACCCAAAAATCCAACTTCTCGAAGCCAAAATTCACTTTTACTAAACTTAGCATACAGCTGCTTATTTCTCAAAGTTTACAAAACTATCCTCAAATGCTCAGCATGCTCTGTATCATCTTTTGAATAAATTAAAATATCATCTATAAACACCACAACAAATTTGTCCAAGTATGGCCGAAATATGCGATTCATTAAATCCATAAACACAGCAGGAGCATTTGTCAATCCGAATGGCATAACTAAAAATTCATAATGACCATACCTTGTTCTAAAAGCAGTTTTAGGCACATCCGACTCTTTTACCCGCAGTTGGTAATACCAGATCTCAAGTCAATCTTTGAAAACCATGTCGCTCCTTTTAGCTGATCAAACAAATCATCAATTCTAGGCAACAGATACTTGTTTTTGATTGTCACCTTGTTAACTGCCGATAATCAACACACAACCTCATAGAACCATCCTTCTTTTTCACAAATAACACGGGAGCACCCCAAGGTGAAAAACTCGGTCTCACAAAACCTTTATCAGTCAACTCTTGCAACTGCGACTTTAATTCCTTCAACTCTGCTGGTGCCATTCTATACGGAGCAATCGAAATCGGAGCTGTTCCCGGTATCAAATCAATACCAAATTCTACTTCCCTGACTGGACGCAAACCCGGCAATTCTTCTGGAAATATGTCCGCAAATTCACACACAACCGGCACTGATTCAACTTTCTTTTCAACTTCTTTTGTATTAATTACATACGCCAAATAAGCTTCATAACCCTTTCTCAGATATCTTTGAGCCGACATTGAAGAAATCACACTAGGCAATGCCTCTGATTTATCCGATTCAACCCGCAGAGTTTCACCATTTCCACACTTAAATTCTATAATCTTTTCTTTGCAATTTATTTTAGCATCATGCAATGTCAACCAATCCATACCCAAAATAACATCAAACTCATCAAACGGCAACAACATCAAGTCGGTCGGAAAGTAATGATCCCGAATCATTAAAGGACATTTCTTACATACTTTATCAACAGTCACACATTTGCCTAACGGATTCGACACTCTAATCATAAATTCTGTGTTCTCAACAGGTATATTCATACTAGACACCAATTTCATGCACACATATGAATGAGTAGAACCGGGATCAATCAAAGCAATAACATTAACATTATAGAGGGAAAATGTACCGGTAATCACATCAGGTGAGGAAGCATCTTCACGCGCTTTAATAGCATAAGTTCTAGCCGGAGCCCTTCCTTCAGGTATAACTGGTGCATCCCTGACTTCATTCTTACTGCTTGCTTCGCTCCCAGCTTTTCTTGGATATCTTCCTCTCGAATCCGCCCCACTTGTTTTTGTATTCTGAAATTTTCTTTTTCAGCTCTCTCTGGGCACTCTCTAATAAAATGATCCGGAGAACCACATCGAAAACATTCATTTGCTCTACACGGACCAAAATGATTTCTACCACACCACTGGCACTCAGGTTTAACAAATCTCGAGTTCCCTACACTGGCTGCCGAAGTAGTCTGGGATTTAGGACCCACATTCTGCTTCTTATAATTCCCATATGATTGCCCAGCTGAAGCTTGGGAACGAGGATTCATATTCCTTGACTTTCCAGGTTGCTGTGAAAATGAACCGCTCATCGGTCTTTTATTCCAATTTCTAGTCTCAGCCTCTACCTTTTTCTTTTCTTTAAGTAATTCTTCGGCCTTACAAGCTCGATCAACCAATACTACCATTTCTTTTAATTCAAGAATTCCAACAAATACCTTGATGTCTTCGTTGAGCCCGTATTCAAATCATCGGCACATCTTGGCCTCTATAGGAACATACTCTCTGGCATACTTACTTAATCGAACAAACTCTCTTTCATATTCTGTAACCGTCATATTACCTTGCTTCAGCTCAAGAAATTCTTTACGCTTTTGATCAATAAATCTTTCACTAATATATTTCTTCCGAAACTCTTCTTGAAAGAATTCCCAAGTTATTTTCTCTTTCGGTACCATCGAAATCAAAGTCTTCCACCAATTATAAGCTGAATCCCTCAACAAAGATATAGCACATTTCAAACATTCTTCAGGTGTACAAGATAATTCGTCAAATACCCAGATTGAATTTTCAAGCCAGAACTCTGCTCTCTCGGCATCATCATCAATATTTGTTTTAAATTCTTCGGCCCCTTGCTTGCGAATTCTATCAACTGGAGTTCTGTGAAATTTCCTTAGATCCATACCTTGAGGCATCGGGGGTACAGGTTGAGGAATTGGGGGAGGTGGGGGAGGTTGTACATTTGGGTTCGTACGAACGAACTTAGTGTACCATGCACTCATCATTTGGAGAAAGGCTTCCCGACCCCTTTCTCCTCCTCCCTGACCAACAGTAGGAGGTGGATTTTCAGTCGGCGCTGCTCCTTCAGCCGGAGCTGGCGCATTACTCTCTACTTCATCTGCCACAGCTGGATCGGGATCCATTTACTATAAAAAAATCATTTAAAAAGGTCAGAAGTCGTCACACTATCACAATTTATACATATGGCATGTATAGCAAAATCCGTACATACAACACGTAGTCCGAGAATCGACTAAACCTACTCTGATACCACTAAATGTAACGGCCCCACGCCCGAGACCGTTGCTGGAGTCGAGTATGAGGCGTTACTAAGCTTAGTTTAACATTTTTAGAACTTTGGATTATTTGTTTCTACATTCACAGCTTTTAAGCTACTTGCGTCACAGTCACAAGAAAAATAATATCTCGAGTTACGAAACTCAAAATCAAGATTCGTAAATTTTCCATGAATCTAGACTCATATACCTATCTACTAATTTTTTTATAAAAGTTTTGGTTGGGCCAATTAGTACAGTTTATTAGTTAAAGTTACCCCTCTTTCAGGACTTGACTGGTCTGACCTCTGTTTACTACGAACCATATTTATCTCTGTAAAAATTTCATATGACTATGAGATTTGTTTCTCCTAAAACTATACTCAATAAGGATTCTGAGGATGTAAAATACACCACATAATTATATCTTTAGAATTTATGGTGAATTTCTAAAGTAGGAACAGGGTATTCAGAAACTGCTATGACCCTGTTTCACTAAAATTCAAATATCTTCTAACATATAATTCCTTTACCTGTTTCATTTGTTTCATGTGAAACTAGACATAATAATCTTAAATTTTATATGTAATCCATCACCAAATTCAATTGCTATGATTTTTAGTAAATTTTCAAACTCGCGTCAGTGTTGCTGCAGTATTCTGTTTATGGCAAATTTCATCCCTCTTATGAGTTTTTATGCACTAAGCATCTTAATAATTTTCCTTAACATCAAACATAATCTAAACTTACCATTTTCATAATTTATCATTATCAAATATTTTCTCAACCATTTTGTCATCATATCATAAGATCATTTACACAAAATAAGTATATTGCTATACATGCCATACTTAAATTTACAAGCCATTTACCAAAAATCTTCTGAATAGTGTGACTGAGCCTTCGACCTATCTCGACTCCTGAACTGGCTTGTCCAAAACTACAATGAGTAAGAAGGAGGGAGTAAGCATAAATGCTTAGTAAGTTCATATGTAAATAATAAATAACATAACAAACAATCAAACTAATCAACATTAGCATATATCATCAACACACTTATCACATTTTTTAATCATTTTTCATCATCTTATTACTTTATCGTGGTTGTAATCAACACTCAACCCTAGGGTTAAAGACATACCTGTCCAAAATATCCATTTCTCATCACTTACCAATAAGTCTCTTTTCATCTCGAGTATTCCTCCATTTGAGTAAAACTTTACCCGTTGAACACATCGGAATATAATTCGGATACATGGATAATTTGCATATAAGTGCCACATATTCAATCAAGCAATCATGTAACCCGCCCATAAGCAAACTCGGACTCAACTCAATGAGCTCGGGCGTTCGCATCCATAAGTGAACTCGGACTCAACTCAACGAGTTCGGATGCCTAGTTACATCTCACGAACTCGGACTCAACTCAACGAGCTCGGATGCTCAACCATCCTAGTGACATGTCACTTGTATCCTAATCTATTCCTAAGGTTCAAACGGGCTTTTTTCCCTCGATCTCACATTTTTCGTCTTCCATGGAATATCGGAACCGATACTCGGTAGCAATTCATATTTATCAAGTAGTAAACATAATTTGCATATTACTCAACATTAACCACAAAGCATAATATTTCACGATTAAAAATCAGCATATCATATAATTAAAATTAGTAACTTAAAAATAACATTTATGCTACATTATTTACACATGAACTTACCTTGGTACCAAAATACAAAGATTTTGCAATTTAGTCCACAATCTTTTCTTTTCCTCGATTGAGGTCGATTCCACGTCTTTCTTGATCTAAAATAACACATTTAGCTCATTTAATACTCACATTATCAAATTAATCCTTAACTCAAATTTTGGCAAAATTCCAATTCTGCCCCTAAACTTTTGCATATTTACATTTTTGCCCCTAGGCTCGGGATTAAACTTTATTCCTTATTCTTATGTTTTACAACATGCTGATCACTTTTCTCTTCTATGGCAACATCAAATTCTCACTCTAACATGTACTTGTGACTATTAGGTATTTTTACCGATTAAGCCCTTTTACTCGTTTTTGCTTAAAATCGAGTAGTACAAGTTGTCTAACATAATTTAAAACCCCATATTCTATCATAAAACATCAAAATACACAAATTTTACCTATGGGTATTTTTCCAAATATAAACCCTAGGTTGAATTTTGCTAACATAAGCTTAATCGAGCCACCGGGATTCCAAAAACGTAAAGAACATTAAAAACGGGGCTTGGAATCACTTACTATGGAGCTTGGAAGCTTGAAACAAAACCTAGCTATGGAGAACCCTTGAAATTTCGGCCTAATGAAGAAGATGGACAAAAATTGGCTTTTAATTTTGTTTTTAATTCATTTTAATAACTAAATGACCAAAATACCCTTACTACTAAACTTTCCAAAAATTCCTTCCATGTCCTAATTTTGTCCATGAACTTAAAATTGGTCAAATTTCTATTTAAGACCTCCTCATTAATATTCCAAAACAATTTCATACTAAAAACTTCTAGAATGCAAGTTTTGCAACTTATTCGATTTAGTCCCTACTTTCAATTTAAGCACTTTAGGCATAGAATTTCATCACGAAATTTTCACACAATCATGCAATCATATCATAATCATCAAAATAATTATAAATAATTATTTCTATCTCGAATTTGTGGTCACGAAACCACTATTCCGATTAGGCCCTAATTCAGGATATTACACGCACACATGGGCGTGTGCCAGGCTGTGTGGCCAAGTTAGTTTTGACCACGGGCTAGACACACGGGCGTGTCTTGTGGCCATGTGGATATGTCAGTATGTATGCCCTGTTTCACCACGGCCTAGACACACGGGTGTGTCTAATGCCGTGTGAGGCACACTGCCTGTTCACACGAGTGTGTGACATTTGAAACTTAGAAAAATTATTAAGTTTCGACAAAAATTTGTATGTGTTCAGTTTAGTCTCAACCTCTTCCTAATGCATGTTTATGGTTTCATTGACCTAAGAAAGGGACTTAATGTTAAATTTTGACTATGATATGATGATGCATGACTTTTGATTGTGAAATGATTTTGAGATGTTTCAATGTGTCCGGTAATGCCTCTTAACCCTAATCCGACGTTGGATACGGGTTAGGGGTGTTACATTTGGTTGGTATCAGAGCTATAGTTTAGTTGGCTTTAGGACTAACATAGCTAATATGATTTTAGCTATACATGCCACATTTAACCTGTGATAGTGTGATATCTATTGTCTCTAACGAAAATTGTTTTGATGAGACAGATAAGTTTTCCAACCAAGCTAATTTTGATAGTAGGAATGTGTACTCGAATGTTTGAATGGAAATGTGTTGACTATGAGTTGAAACTCATAAAGGTATGGATTAAAGAATATGACATTTTGTTATTGATAATGTTATAATTATATGATCATATGATTTATGATATTTGGATTATGATTATTGTATTAAATGATTTGATCGTGAATTAGTGCTTTGAGTTGACATATGAACTATGTGTTAAGAACAAAAGTGATTAAAAGCAAATATTTATTAAATGTGATAGTATGTGTTAAGTGCATTTATGAGAGAGTTAAATTTGAGGCTTTACTACCCTCACCCCCTTATCCGTAAAATGTTACAATGAAATCTGTAAGATTTTGGTTGAATAAGCCTACGAGTGTGGAATTACAGAAGTTCATGTTCAGATGATTAATAATGTGGTCAGAAAAGTGAATAAAGTAGCAAATGAAGATAGTACTAAAGAAGATATTGAAAAGTTCTAAAGACTATTCAAATTATGCAAAAGTCACTGTTAACGAAGAAGTTGAATTTGATGAAATAAAATTATTTAGGTATGTTATCTAAAGAAAGGTATTAACTGAAAGTTCTTTTGAATTGATTTCTATTATTGATGGGATAATATAAACTTAATGATGTCAGAATTAAATAGTTGAATAATGTAACGCCCCAAATTTTGGGCCTAGTAGTATTAGGTCTTGAGCATGGGAACAGTTAGGAGGCTGTACATAAATGTTTAGTTGTGCAAGAGAGTGACACAACTGTGTATCTGTTTTAGTGGTTAAGTGTTCTGGGAAGTGTCTGAGAAGTCTTGGGTTCAAGCCTTGGCTTGTGCAAAAAGTTTTGTTTTATGTGGATAAACCTCTGTCTCTAATCAATAGGCTTATAAGTAAATATGGGTAAAACATGTCAGAAAGGGCCTGCTGGTTTAGGGGATGAGTGGTATGTTACTATTTCCTGAGGTCTGAAGTTTGAGTCCTGGCATGTGCAATGGAGTGTTTATTTTGCTGCCTATGCCATGTGGGTAGTAGAGGTTGACCGAAATACTGTAGAGTTGAGTGGGGTTTGAATTTGGTGGTTAGTAGATTCTGATGAAAGAATTTTTGGAGGAAATATGGGGATTTGGATAATGGGGTGGTTGGAGAGTTTTGAGGAGTCAAGTGGGGGGGTTTGAAGACCTGCCGAATTCGGAGCCTCATTTTCCTTAGAGAATCTGTCATAGCTCATCTTTTGCCCACTTGTGCTGAATTTTGCTTCTAGTTTTGCTCTTCATTCGTCTGTTTTCTTTTCATTTTTCTTTCTTCTTGGGGGTCGAACATTGCTTAGAGACCATTCGGGTATTTCTCGTTTTTGTTGTTTCGACTTTACTTTTCCCTTGAGCCATACGTTACTTCGATTTTCTTTCTCGCTCTACTCCTCTATCTGACATTCTTTCCCTTTTCTCTTTGGGCCAAATGTCCTTTTCTTCCCCTCTCTCAACTCTTTTGGTTTAACGTTTCCCACTCTTTTTATCTTGTTGTGGTAGCCGAATACTCTTTCTTTTCCTCTCTCTTTTCTTTCGAATTAAGCGATTGTTCTTTGACCTATTAGGTTTGGGTGCATTGTTGTTCTCTCTTTCTCTCTCTTTCTACCATAATGGTCTTTTCACCTAACATCTTTCTTTGCTGCCAGTTATTCTAGGGGTGTGATTGTTCTACCTTTTGCCTATGTTGTATCGTGTACCTTTGGCTATCATTTTGGGTGTGGGCTGATTGTTTCTTTCCCCTATTCTGAGATTTGCACTTTTGATAAGTTGATATGTGTTTGGTTCAAAATATTGGTGTATACGATTTTGGTTAAGGTTAATAGGATTCGGTTAGAATGTAGGTATTCTCTAAGGGCTAGTAATCAGTCTTTTGCAACGATTGTAGGGTGCAAGTCTCAATCGTGTGACTAAACATGGGCATCCGATCCTTGAGGCCGACCATGAGCAATTTCATGAGCAGAGGCCGTATTGGGCTATGTTGGACGAAAATGGGCCATATGGGCCCTACACAGGTAAACCATATGGACATGTGGAGATATTGGGCCGGGCTGTGTAATCCACATGGCCAAGGCCATTTCTATGCTATGTAGGCCACACGGGCATGTGTGCCCACTGGGCCCGCAATATGGGCTGTGAACCCATTTTCACTGTTTGACTGTTAAGGTTGCACAGATCGCTTGAGACAACTGTGGACCTACTATTGGCTATATATGATAAAATGACTATTTTTCCCTTATATGGTAAGATGACTATTTTGTACCAATGTGATGTATATATATATATGTAAATGTATGACTGTATTTTAGTTTGCTATTTAAATTGTAATGGATACAGTATGATTCTATGACATGATTGTATAATGCACTGCATGGGGATGGGTTTATACTGATTGGAGGAAGTGTACTGAAAGGCTTCGAGCCTAAATTATTGGCAGCCTAGCTGTATATTACTGTCTAGTGCCACAACCGGTACTATTTAGAGTGCAGGGATGGGTGGGTTGATTATACCCCCCACATAGAGTGTTGGGTTGGACGGAGTTGGAGTCTAGAGGCTAGATGGGTAGGACCTATACGCTGTTTAAACTGTATTGCACTGATTATTGTTACTGTAATGGGCCAAGGCCTAAACATATGACATGTTTCTGTATTGAGAAAGCCTAAAGCCCAAACTAATATTGTCACTGCTACTAAAAAGGGCTTAGGCCCAAACTGTGCTTGTTTTCTGACTTTTTGCTTACATGGGATTTACACACTAAGTTTTCGTAAACTCACCTATCTATTTATCTATGCAGGTAATCCCAAGTCTTAGGCAGACCAATTGCTGCGAGGAACTCAAGGGTGGCCACACAATTGCACATACTTTCACCTTTGATTTTTAAAGTATAAGTTATTTTATTTTGGGTATTTTTACTGTAATAAGGCCTTTATGGATTTTTACTTTAATTTGAGTTTTTATTTGTTTTGATTTATAACTGCTAGCAGTAAGGACAATCGAGTTTTCAAAAATCAAACTATTTTAATAAATTTCACACAAATACTCAATCTATTTTAAAAGCTTTCGCGAAAAGAGATGTTTTGAAAATTAATAACGTTCTGAAAGCAAATAAATTTTTGATAATGATTCACGTTTTGAAAATGAACGACACATCTTAGAAATAATGAAAGATGATAAAAAGAGGACTAATAGAAAATAGGGTTTTACTTTAATGATAACTTGTTTTATGAAAAACACTTCAATGTGACATCGCTAGATTCTGCCATAACGTCTAGCCGGGTTTGGGGTGTTATATTTAGTAGTATCAGAGTAAAGTTGCAAAACATGGCTGTGGATTTGGGTTCTTTTAAGAACTTGGAATTTCTAAAAGAACTGTTTCAAATTATTTGAAGTATTTTTGGAATGTTATACTGAATATGTGGTACACCGAGTCTTCGGCACCGATCATGTAAGTTCTCTCTAAAAACTGTGTTTTGAGTTTGACTGAAACTGCCACAGGTAGGATTACTGAAACTACTGTAGGTAGTAGATTGCACTGAAATACTCTATTTAGGGTAAACTAAAAACTGTAGTAAGATTACGATCTGCAAAAACAAACTCTGAATTACTGATACTGTTTTCCATAAAATATCTGTTAATAAACACTAGAATTGTAAAACTGATGCATAAAATTGTTAATACAGATAAAACACAATTCGATAATGAGCACTAGAGGTAATCGTAAAAGGGGTACAAGAGGCCGTGACGGAGGCCGTGGAGGCGCTCAAGCTAGGTCCTCGTCATCTGGCAATATGCCTAATCTGGATGCAAGTGAGACACTAGCGTCATCCACTTCTGTGGCTAGGGATGATGTATTGTCCCAAGCTATTGCTAAGGATTTTGGAGGGGGTCGTTGGGCCTAATACTGGTGTTGTGGGCCAAAGGTCAGTTACAGAACGACTCTGGTCTAGTGGAGTTGATACTTTTAGGGGTATTGCTGGAGTTGCCCCTAATATGGCTGAGTATTGGATTGACGCATTGTCCCAGTCTATTTATAGACTGTAGTGAAAACACTCAAGGTAAATGTGGTACTGTTTTGGAACTAAAGTGTGCAGCGGGAGTGTACTGGTGCAATTTGTGTTATACGACTAATCTAATAGTTGGAAATTTTGGGTATGAAATTTCTTTAAGGAGGGGTGAATTGTAACCCCCCGAATTCTGGGCCCAGAAGTATTAGGTCTTGAGCATGGGAAAAGTTTGGAGGCTGCACATAAATGTTTAGTTGTGCAAGAAAGTGACACAACTGTGTATCTGTTTCAGTGGTTAAGTGTTCTGGGAAGTGTCTGAGAAGTCTTGGGTTCAAGCCTTGGCTTGCGCAAAAAGTTTTGTTTTATGTGGATAAACCTCTGTTTCTAATAAGTAGGCTTATAAATAAATATGTGTAAAACATGTCAGAAAGGGTCTGCTAGTTTAGGGGATGAGTGGCGTGTTACTGTTGCCTGAGGTCTGAAGTTCGAGCCCTGGCATGTGCAATGGAGTGTTTATTTTGCTGCCTATGCCATGTGGGTAGTAGAGGTTGACCGAAATACTCTTGAGTTGAGTGGGGTTTGAATTTGGTGGTTAAGGAGATTATGATGGAGGAATTTTTGGAGGAAATGTGGGGATTTGGATAGTGGAGTGGTTGGAGTGTTTTGAGGAGTCAAGTGAGAGGGTTTTGAGGACTTGCTGAATTGGGAGTCTCATTTTGCTTAGAGAATCGGTCATAGCTCACATTTTGCCAACATGTGCCGAATTTTGCTTCTAGTTTTGCTCTTCATTCCTCAGTTTTCTTTTTGTTTTTCTCTCTTCTTAGGGGCTGAACATTGCTTGGAGACCATTTGGGTATTTCTCATTTTTGTTGTTTCGACTTTACTTTTCCCTTGAGCCATACCTTGCTTCGATTTTCTTTCTCCCTCTACTTCTCTATCTAACATTCTCTCCCTTTTTCTCTTTGGGTCGAATGTCCTTTTCTTCCCCTCTCTCAACTCTTTTGGTTTAAGGTCTCCCACTGTTTCCATCTTCTTGTGATAGCTGAATACTCTTTCTCTTCCTCTCTCTATTCTTTTGACTTAAGCAATTATTCTTTAACCAATCAGGTTTGGGTGCACTGTTGTTATCACTTTCTCTCTTATTCTACCATAATGATCTTTTCACCTAACATCTTTCTTTAGTGTCGGTTATTGCTAGGGGTGTGATTGTTCTACCTTTTGCCTCTGTTGTATTGTGTGCCTTTGGCTATCGCTTTGGATGTGGGCCGATTGTTTCTTTCCTCTATTCTGAGATTTTCACTTTTGGTAAGTTGATATGTGTTTGGTTCAAAATATTGGTGTATACGATATTGGTCAAGGTTAATAGGGTTCGGTTGGAATGTAGGTGTTCCCTAAGGGCTAGTAATCAGTCATCTGTGTAACACCCCGTACCGGAGACCGTCGCCGGAGTCAGACACGAGGGGTTCGCAGACTTAAATCACTTATTTGCACAGTCCATTTTAAATTTTTCCAGGCAGTTGGCTAACTGCGTCACTGTCACCTTAAAATCATATCTTGAGTTCCAAAATTCAAAAATCAGTTTTGTAATTTTTCCCTAAAAATAGACTCATATGTCCATTTACATATTTTTTTCTAGAATTTTTGGTTAGGCCAATTAGTACAGTTTATTAGTTAAAGTCTCCCCTGTTACAGGGTTCGACTACACTGACCTTCTTGCATTGCGACTTAGATAACTCCTTGTACAGGGATTCAATACTTGTTCCATTTGTTTCTAATAAAACTAGACTCAAAAAGGAATATATACATATATGGTATGACTTCTAATTGTCTCTGGTTAATTTATAGAGAATTTCCAAAGTCAGATCAGGGGATCCAGAAACCGTTCTGGTCCTGTCTCACGAAAACTTTAACATCTCATAATATACTGTTTATATGAATGTTTCGTTACTTTACTATGAAAATAGATTCATCAAGGTTCGATTACATAATTTATTCACTATTTAATTCCATTTCTACTATTTTTAGTGATTTTTCACATCCTCATCACTGCAGCTGCCAGCATCTATTTTTAAGGTAAACTTTACCTATTTCATGATCCCCCATGGATCAACTAGAGTTTGTCATACATATACCAAAAGTGATCCTGAATGACCATTCCCATGGCTAACCGTTACCAACATTTCCATACCTATCGGCGAACAACATACAAAACAATTATAATGCTATGATCAAAGTATATTTAAGCCATTTTCGCATGGCTATCCAAATTTACACAAAACCGTAGGGTACATGACCAATAACAAAAAGGGTAGTCCTATACATGCCATTTCAAAGTTCAACCAAAAGTATACCGAAAGGGGCTTTGATAGTGTGGGCGACTTCGACTTCAAAATTCCCGAGTCCGATAGCTGACGAACCAAAATCTATAAAACAGAGGATTAAAGAAACGGAGTAAGCATTAAATGCTTAGTAAGTCTTGAGCAAAGAATTTAAGCACAACTGAAGTATAGCATTCATATAACTAAACGGATAATCCCATATATACATATTCTCAAATCATTCCTACTTCACGTTCAAACCCCTATATTCATACATAAGGGGTCATCTTAGCCAAATACCGGAAGCTCATTACTCGACTTAGCGAATATTATTCGAAGGGAATCAACTATTCCACTGCACATACGAAACATACCTCATTGTTGGGATTTTACAAGCGTATTAACTGAAATTTTTACAGCAAGATTGCTCATTCCCGAATCACATACCTTCGGAATTTAACCGGATATAGCTACTCGCTCAAATGCCTTCGGGACATAGCCCGGTTATAGTAACTCGCACAAATGCCTTCGGGACATAACCCGGATTTAGGAACTCGCACCAATGCCTTCGGGCTTAGCCCGGAATTAGTAACTCGCACAAATGCCTTCGGATCTTAGTCCGGATATAGTCACTTAGCACAAAAGCCTTCGGGACTTAGCCCGAATATCATTCGAATAACCAAGCACATATATCAATAAATCATGACACATTCGTATTTCATTTTCATTACCAAAGCTCAAACAGAAGACACTTATCAAACTTGCAATTTCAGCTCAATAGCCACATACAAAGAGCATGATTTTGATTTGCTTAAAACATGATCTAATCAAATCATAATCTAAGTTCTATTACTCAAAAACTTACCTCGGATGTCGTCGAACGATTTCGATGGCTATTCGACCACTTTTTCCTTCCCTTTATCGGATCTAGTTCCCCTTTGCTCTTGAGCTTAATTTAACAAATAAATTGATTTAATCATTTGAGCATCGAAAAGACGAACTCAAGGTACTTAGCCCATATATATTCATTAGACATTAAAGTCACATACATGTGAAATCATGAATCAACTCGACATATTATCCCACACTTCCTTTTAGCCGATTGCCTAAGCCAAGATAAAAGCATCAATATGCTTGCCTCTAACCGAATACATGCAACGCCAATCCATCTCATGTGGCCGAATATGCATGTCTACGTTGAGGCCAATTATATACTTAGTACCACATATAAATGACATACATTTTACTAACTAATGCATTACATATTATAACTCAATACGCATCCATCATTTACTCCATAACTAAAACATCACCATATATAAACATATACCTTGAGATGATATATATATATATGTCATACCAATACATCATGTGCAAATATATATATGCAAGAGCCGAATCACAAGGCTGATTATAACCATCTCATATATTTTCATCCCATACCCGAATGCACAAGTACATTATAATAGCTTCCAACTTAATTCATCATAAATTTTCTTTTTTTTTTCATGGCCGAATGCTCCTTCTACACCATTTACCTTCACAAAGCATGAATTTCATCATCCAACTTACAAGCTTACAATCTCATGAAGTTTAACCTCATAGTATCTATCAAACTCTCACTCATTAGCTTCTATCATAAACCTCCAACAACACCAAATAAACATATACTTCGTGGGTCTATGGTAGAACCAAGAAAGGAACTCATAGATATCAAGATGTAAGCAAACTACCATTATTGATCTAAGTTTAGCATGAAACACAACCATCACCCTTATTAATCTTTTATAGCCGAAAACCATACTCACCCCAAAAATCAAAATTTCAACATGGTTTACAAAAATCACTTGATATCTCACTCAATATCAACTAAAATTTCAAGAGCTAGTACAAACTTCCTTACCTTAATAGTGACCTAAGATGATCGATTGCTTCACTCCCTTCTTCTTCCTTCCAATTCGGCCAAGAAGAACCAAAGAACACAACTTGTTTTTCTTTCTTCCTTAGAACATTTGGCCAAGAGAAATGAAAAAAGATGGACACCTTTTTTTTTGTTTTCTTTCTTACATTCACGGCAATGGGGAGGGGGAGAAACAATCACACACATTCTTTCCTTTTTCCATTTCTTTATTACCCATACTCCTTATTTTATTGTTCCTAACATACATCACTAACATAACATGTTTGTGACATGTTTCCACTCATAGCATGGCCGGCCACTAGCTCAAATATTGGGCAATTTGACATGCAAACCCGCCATTTCTATAACATGCATTAATAGGCCACTTTACATTTGCCTAGCACATTTCCAAATTTTCTCACATAAGTCCTATTTACTAAAATTCACTTACAATTAACAAAATTCAAACATGAAATTTTCACACATGCATAAGTACATATAATGAGCATCAACTAGGACGGTTAATTATTTTTTTATGACTCGGTTTAGTGGTCCCGAAACCACTTTCCGACTAGGGTCAATTTAGGGCTGTCACAACTCTCCCCCACTTAAGAAATTTTTGTCCCCGAAAATCTTACCGGTAATTAGGTTTGGGTATCGTTCTATCATAGAGTTCTCAGGTTCCTAAGTAGCTTCTTCCATTCCGTGTTTGAGCCATAACACTTTCACTAACGGAACCCTTTTGTTTCACAACTCTTTCACTTCACGAGCTAGGATACGAATCGGTTCTTCTTCATAACTCATATCACCTTGAATTTCGACCTCGGAGGGGTTTATTACGTGTGAAGGATCGGATCTGTAACGTCGAAGCATCAAAACATGAAAAACGTTGTGGATCCTTTTGAGTTCAGGGGGTAAAAGCAACCTATATGCAACTGGGCCAACTCGTTCGGAGATCTCATACGGCCCAATGAATCTTAGACTCAATTTGCTCTTACGGCCAAATCTGAGTATCTTTTTCCAAGGCGACACCTTAAGAAACACTTTGTCTCCCACCTGATACTCAATATCTCTTCGTTTTAAATCCGCGTACGACTTCTGACAATCTGATGCTGCCTTCAGACTCTCACGAATTATTCTTACTTTCTATTCAGCATCTTTAATCAAATCCACCCCGAGAATTTTACTTTCTCCGAGCTCGGTCCAAAACAATGGCGTACGGCATTTTCGACCGTACAAAGCCTCGTAAGGTGCCATCTTAATACTTGACTGAAAACTATTGTTGTAAGCGAATTCAATCAAAGGTAAATACCGTTCCCATGAACCACTAAACTCAAGGATGCAGCATCTCAACATATCCTTGAGTATTTGAATTATCCGCTCGGATTGACCATCGATTTGGGGGTGAAAAGCGGTGCTAACATGCAACTTGGTGCCCAAAGCTTCTTGTAATTTCTTCCAAAATCGTGAGGTGAATCTCGGATCTCTATCCGACACAATAGAAATCGGTACCCCGTGTAATCTCACAATCTGAGAAACATACAATTCAGCTAGTTTATCCAATGAAAAATCCGTACCTACGGGGATAAAATGTGCCGACTTAGTCAGTCTATCGACAACAACCCAAATCGTATCCTTCTTACTTGTCGACACTGGCAACCCATATACAAAATCCATCGTGACTCGATCCCATTTCCATTCAGGTATCATGATCGGCTGAAGTAAACCCGTAGGCACTTGATGTTCCGCCTTCACTTGCTCACATATTAAACACTTCGAAACAAAATCGGAAATGTCTCGTTTCATACCATGCCACCAAAACTGACGTCTCAGAACGTTGTACATTTTCGTACTCCCCGGGTGATTTGACATTCGGCTACAATGAGCTTCATTCAGAATCATCGAAATGAGTTCTGAATTTCTTGGAACACACAAATGACTTCTGAACCTCAAACAATTGTCATCATCAAGTTGAAATTCTAATTCCATATTCGGAGTACATTCAGCCCGCTTTGCAACCAAATCATCATCGACTTTCTGAGCTTCACGAATTTGTTGAATCAACAATAGTTTGGCCTTTAATTCTGCCACTAACACATTGTCGGATAGAATAGACAAGTGTATATTCATCGCTCGTAAAGCAAACAGTGATTTTCGGCTTAAGGCGTCCGCAACCACATTAGCTTTTCCCGGGTGATAATCAATGACAAGCTCGTAATCTTTCAACAACTCAAGCCAACGCCTTTGTCGCAGATTCAAGTCTCTTTGAGTCATTAAATATTTGAGACTTTTGTGATCCGAGTATACATGGCACTTCTCACCAAATAAATAATGTTGCCATATTTTCAAAGCGAATACGATGGCAGCTAGTTCGAGATCATGGGTCGGGTAATTTTTCTCGTGTGGCTTCAATTGTCTCGACACATAGGCCTCAACTCGACCTTCTTGCATCAATACGCAACCCAACCCAAGTAGGGATGCATCACTATAAATGACAAACTCTTTGCCTGATTCGGGCTGCACTAGAATTGGAGCTTCAGTCAAATAGGTTTTCAGTTGATCAAAACTTTTCTAACATTTTTCCGTCCATTCGAACTTAACATCTTTTTGAACTAGCTTCGTCATTGGTGTGGCTGTCATCAAGAAACCTTTTACAAATCGTCGGTAGTAGCCGACAAGTCCCAAAAAGCTCCGAACCTCAGTAATATTTCTCGGAGGCTTCCAGTTAAGTATGGCTGAAACTTTGCTCGGGTCCACTCGAATACCCGATGCGGATACCACATAACCCAAGAAGCTAACCTCTCTTAACCAGAACTCACACTTACTGAACTTAGCATATAGCTGCGTATCCCGTAAAATTTGCAACACTAACCTCAGGTGCTCAGCATGTTCGGTCTCATCTCTTGAATAGACCAAGATGTCATCAATAAACACAACTACGAACCAGTCCAAATACAGTCTGAAGATCCGATTCATCAAATCCATAAATACCGTAGGGGCATTAGTGAGCCCAAATGGCATCACTAAGAACTCGTAGTGACCGTACCTCGTTCTGAAAGCAGTTTTGGGTACATCCGAATCTCGAATTCGCAACTGATAATAACCCGATCTCAAATCTATCTTTGAAAACACTGAGGCCCCCTTTAGTTGATCAAACAAATCATCAATACGCGGTAACGGATATTTATTCTTTATTGTCACGTTATTCAGCTGACGATAGTCGATGCACAATCTCATGGTTCCATCCTTCTTTTTCACAAACAATACTGGTGCACCCCAAGGTGAGAGACTAGGTCGAGCGAAACCTCTATCCGTCAATTCTTGCAACTGAGCTTTCAACTCTTTTAGCTCGGTTGGTGCCATACGATACGGAGCTATCGAAATTGGCGTAGTCCCAGGTACAAGCTCAATACCAAACTCTACCTCCCGAACAGGTGGTAAACCCGGTAATTCTTCGGGAAAAACATCCGGGTACTCACAAACCACCGGCACAGATTCGGGTTTCATTTTTAACTCTTTGTCATCAAGTACATACGCAAGGTATGCTTCGCACCCCTTTCTTACATATTTCTGGGCCAACATTGATGATATTACAGCTGGCAACCCCTTTAAGTCCGTAGACTCAACTCGGATTATCTCGTTATTTACGCACCTCAAATCAATAGTCTTGCTATTGCAATTTACAACCGCATCATGCACGGTCAACCAATCCAAACCAAGAATTACATCAAATTCATCAAACGGCAAAAGCATCAAGTCCGCCAGAAAACAGGAACCTCGAATTACAAGGGGACATTTCTTACACACTTTGTCGACAAGCACGTAACGACCCAAGAGATTTGACACCCGAATTACGAACTCAGTAGACTCAATAGGTAAAGTCTTACTGGATGCTAAGGTTTCGCATATATAAGAATGAGTAGAACCAGGGTCAATCAAAGCAATCACATTAGTATCAAAGAGAGTAAAAGTACCGGTAATAACATCTGGCGAGGAAGCATCCTCGCGTGCGCGTATAGCATAAGCCCTAGCAGGAGCACGAGCCTCAGATCTGGTCGTAGCATCTCTAGATCCTCTCTGACCACCACTAGCATTGCCCGTATTTCTAGATGGTCTACCTCGAGCAGTGGTAGCACCCGGTTTCCCACTCTGATTTACATTCTGTTCAGACAACCTTGGGCAATCATTAATAAAGTGGTCAACTGACCTGCACTTGTAACAGGAGCGGTCATGGAATCTACAACTCCCAGAATGCCATTTGCCACAATATTGGCACTCCGTTCTGTCTCGACGATCATTTCCAACACTGGCGATCGAAGTGACTAGTGTGCTCACAGGGGGTCGATCGCGATCTCGTCTAGAAAAGCCCGAAGTGTCCCTAGACCGGCCTAAGCCATCTCTAAATTTCTTCGATGACTGTGGGAAGGGCTTCCCCGAAGACCTTTTACGAAACTCCCTTGCTCCCACCTCAGCTTTTCTTTTCTCCATACTGAGCTCCTCGGCCTTGCAAGCTCGCTCGACAAGTGCCACAAATTCTCGGATTTCCAAAATGCCTACATACAGCTTTATATCGTCATTCAGCCCATCCTCGAAATGTTTACACATCACGGCTTCTGAAGAAATGCATTCTCGCGCGTACCGGCTAAGCCTTACAAATTTTCGTTCATAGTCAGTAACCGACATGGAACCTTGTTTGAGTTCAAGAAATTCCTTCTGTTTTTGGTCAATGAATCTCTGACTGATATACTTCTTTCGAAACTCGGTTTGGAAGAACTCCCAAGTTACTTGCTCTCTGGGCACGACAGAAGTCGACGTGTTCCACCAATAGTAGGCAGAATCACGTATCAAGGAGATAGTACACTTTAGGCACTCATCGGGTGTGCAAGATAGCTCATCGAGTACCCGGATAGTGTTGTCCAACCAAAATTCAGCTTGCTCGGCATCATCGCTGTCCATAGCCTTAAATTCAGTAGCCCCATGTTTTCGGATTCTGTCAACTGGGGGCTTATTTGACCTTATTTGGTCAGTTACCGGAGGTATTGTAGGTGCGGGGGTGGTATTTGTCAGGAATGGAGGTTGTGGAACAGCCGTATTGGTTCGAATGTATTGGTTGAACCAATCATTCATCACGCTATAGAAAGCTTGTCTAGCTTCATCATTCGGGTTACTAGCATTAGGTTGAGAGTCCGCCGACGCTGTCCCTTGTGCGGGAGCAGGTGCTACACTCTCAAGATCATCAGCTACCGCTCGGTCGGGATCGGGATCCATTACTATAAATAAACACATTTGCAAATGTCAGAAATCACCACACTATCAAATAATCACATAAAATGGCATGTATAGCTAGCCCCAAACGCATTACGGTAGTCCTAGAATCGACTAAACCGTAGCTCTGATACCAATAAAATTGTAACACCCCGTACCCGAGACCGTCGCCGGAGTCAGACACGAGGGGTTCGCAGACTTAAATCACTTATTTGCACAGTCCATTTTAAATTTTTCCAGGCAGTTGGCTAACTGCATCACTGTCACCTTAAAAATCATATCTTAAGTTCCAAAACTCGAAAATCAGTTTTGTAATTTTTCCCTGAAACTAGACTCATATGTCCATTTACATATTTTTTTCTAGAATTTTTGGTCAAGCCAATTAGTACAGTTTATTAGTTAATTCTCCCCTGTTACAGGGTTCGACTACACTGACCTTCTTCCATTGCGACTTAGATAACTCCTTGTACAGGGATTAAATACTTGTTCCATTTGTTTCTAATAAAACTAGGCTCAAAAAGGAATCTATACATATATGGTATGACTTCTAATTGTCTCTGGTTAATTTATAGAGAATTTCCAAAGTCAGATCAGGGGATCCAGAAACCGTTTTGGCCCTGTCTCACGAAAACTTTAGCATCTCATAATATACTGTTCATATGAACGTTTTGTTTCTTTCCTATGAAAATAGATTCATCAAGGTTCGATTACATAATTTATTCACTATTTAATTCCATTCCTACTATTTTAGTGATTTTTCACATCCACATCACTACTGCTGCCAGCATCTATTTTTAAGGTGAACTTTACCTATTTCATGATCCTCCATGGATCAACTAGAGTTTGTCATACATATACCAAAAGTGATCCTGAATGACCATTCCCATGGCTAACCGATACCAACATTTCCATACCTCTCGACGAACAACATACAAAACGATTATAATGCTATGATCAAAGTATATTTAAGGCATTTTCGCATGGCTATCCAAATTTACACAAAACCGAAGGGTACATGACCAATAAAAAAAAGGGTAGTCCTATACATACCATTTCAAAGTTCAACCAAAAGTATACCGAAAGGGGCTTTGATAGTGTGGGCGACTTCGACTTCAAAATTCCCGAGTCCGATAGCTGACGAACCAAGATCTATAAAACAGAGGATTAAAGAAACGGAGTAAGCATTAAATGCTTAGTAAGTCTTGAGCAAAGAATTTAAGCACAACTGAAGTATAGCATTCATATAACTAAACGGATAATCCCATATATACATATTCTCAAGTCATTCCTACTTCACATTTCAACCCCTATATTCATACATAAGGGATCATCTTAGCCAAATACCGGAAGCTCATTACTCGACTAAGCGAATATTATTCGAAGGGAATCAACTATTCCAATGCACATACGAAACATACCTCATTGTTGGGATTTTACAAGCGTATTAACTGAAATTTTTACAGCAAGATCGCTCATTCCCGAATCACATACCTTCGGAATTTAACCGGATATAGCTAATCGCTCAAATGCCTTCGGGACATAGCCCGGTTATAGTAACTCGCACAAATGCCTTCGGGACTTAACCCGGATTTAGTAACTCGCACCAATGCCTTCGGGCTTAGCCCGGAATTAGTAACTCGCACAAATGCCTTCGGATCTTAGTCCGGATTTAGTCACTTAGCGCAAAAGCCTTCGGGACTTAGCCCGGATATCATTCGAATAACCAAGCACATATATCAATAAATCATGACACATCCGTATTTCATTTTCATTACCAAAGCTCAAACACAAGACACTTATCACACTTGCAATTTCGGCTCAATAGCCATATACAAAGAGCATGATTTTGATTTGCTTAAAACATGATCTAATCAAATCATAATCTAAGTTCTATTACTCAAAAACTTACATCGGATGTCGTCGAACGATTTCGATGGCTATTCGACCACTTTTTCCTTCCCTTTATCGGATCTAGTTCCCCTTTGCTCTTGAGCTTAATTGAACAAATAAATTGATTTAATCATTTGAGCATCGAAAAGACGAACTCAAGGTACTTAGCCCATATATATTCATTAGACATTAAAGTCACATACATATGAAATCATGAATCAACTCGACATATTATCCCACACTTCCTTTTAGCCGATTGTCTAAGCCAAGAAAAAAGCATCAATATGCTTGCCTCTAACCAAATACATGCAACGCCAATCCATCTCATGTGGCCGAATATGCATGTCTACGTTGAGGCCAATTATATACTTAGTACCACATATAAATGACATACATTTTACTAACTAATGCATTACATATTATAACTCAATACGCATCCATCATTTACTCCATAACTAAAACATCACCATATATAAACATATACCTTGAGATGATATATATATATGTCATACCAATACATCATGTGCAAATATATATATATGGAAGAGCCGAATCACAAGGCCGATTATAACCATCTCATATATTTTCATCCCATACCCGAATGCACAAGTACATTATAATAGCTTCCAACTTAATTCATCATAAATTTTCTCTTTTTTTTTTCATGGCCGAATGCTCCTTCTACACCATTTACCTTCACAAAGCATGAATTTCATCATCCAACTTACAAGCTTACAATCTCATGAAGTTTAACCTCATAGTATCTATCAAACTCTCACTCATTAGCTTCTATCATAAACCTTCAACAACACCAAATAAACATATACTTCGTGGGTCTATGGTAGAACCAAGAAAGGAACTCATAGATATCAAGATGTAAGCAAACTACCATTATTGATCTAAGTTTAGCATGAAACACAACCATCACCCTTATTAATCTTTTATAGCCGAAAACCATACTCACCCCAAAAATCAAAATTTCAACATGGTTTACAAAAATCACTTGATATCTCATTCAATATCAACTAAAATTTCAAGAGCTAGTACAAACTTCCTTACCTTAATAGTGACCTAAGATGATCGATTGCTTCACTCCCTTCTTCTTCCTTTCAATTCGGCCAAGAAGAACCAAAGAACACAACTTGTTTTTCTTTTTTCCTTAGAACATTCGGCCAAGAGAAATGAAAAAAAGATGGACACCTTTTTTTTTGTTTTCTTTCTTACATTCACGACAATGGGGAGGGGGAGAAACAATCACACACATTCTTTCCTTTTTCCATTTCTTTATTACCCATACTCCTTATTTTATTGTTCCTAACATACATCACTAACATAACATGTTTGTGACATGTTTCCACTCATAGCATGGTCGGCCACTAGCTCAAATATTGGGCAATTTGACATGCAAACCCACCATTTCTATAACATGCATTAATAGGCCACTTTACATTTGCCTAGCACATTTCTAAATTTTCTCACATAAGTCCTATTTACTAAAATTTACTTACAATTAACAAAATTCAAACATGAAATTTTCACACATGCATAAGTACATATAATGAGCATCAACTAGGACGGTTAATTATTTTTTTATGACTCGGTTTAGTGGCCCCGAAACCACTTTCCAACTAGGGTCAATTTAGGGCTGTCACAATCTGCAACAGTTGTAGGGTGCAAGTCTCAATCGTTCAATCAAGGCAAGTAATGAGTAATATTTTGGAAAAGTGTAAGAGGGGTTGTTTAACCCTATTTTCAAATAATTATGTAACGCCCCCGTACTAGAGACCATCGCCGGAGTCGAGCACGAGGTGTTAACGGACTTAATTCATTAATTAAACAGCTCAAACAATTTATTTTTAAAATTTCCAAACAAGCTGGCTAACTGGATCACAGTAGCTTAAAAATTCATACCTCGAGCTCCGAAACTCGAAATTATGATATGTAAATTTTTCCTAAAACTAGACTCATATATCTATCTACTAAATTTTTTCTATAATTTTTGGTCACGTCAATTAGTACAGTTTATTAGTTAAAGTTTCCCCTGTTTCAGGGTTTAGCTACTCTGACCCCTATTCACTACGAATCAAATTTCGTTCTGTACAGAAATCCAATGACTATGCCTTTTGTTTCACTTAAACATATACTCAATAAGGAATCCATACATATAAATTGTAAGTCCTAATTGTTTTTACACAAATTATGGTGAATTTCTAAATTTAGAATAGGGAATCTAGAAATTGCTCTGACCCTGTTTCACCAAAACGTAAATATCTCATAAAATACAACTCTTTTACCTATTTTGTTTCTTCCACATGAAAATATACTCATTAATATATAATTCCGTATTTTATTCATCATCTTATTCTATCTCTACTATTTTTAGTGATTTTTCAAACTTACGTCACTGCTGTTGTGTGATTCTGTTTTATAGCCAATTTCACCATTTTATGGATTTCCATAGATTAGTTAGCACATAAAGCATACGTGTTATCAAATATAATCTCGATTAGCCACTCCAATAGCTAATCATTTTCAAACATTTCCATGACATCCATAAGATATACACAAAAGGATTATAATGCTATACATGCCATATTCCCAAAATATGCAAGCCACCATACCGAGATGGTCCGTTGATAGTGTGAGCGTGCCTCCGACCGTCCTGATCTCGAAACTGGCTTGTCAAAACTACAAGGAATGGAAGGAAAGGAGTAACCATAAATGCTTAGTAAGTTCACATGCAAATAACAAATAACTTAACAAAGCAAGTATGCCAACCAACATTAGCATAATATCACCAAAACATATATCACATTTATATTCATCATTCATCGTCTTACTACATTATTGTTGTCGTATCAAGTCTCAACCCGAGTGTTAAGTACATACCTGTCCAAAGTGCCCATTCCACAACACTTGCCAATATGTCACTTGCATCTTGAGTATTCTTCCATTTCACTAGAATTTTGCCCGTTGAACACATCAGAATATAACTCGGATACATGGAAAGTTTGCACATAAGTGCAACATATGTAGCCAAGCTACCATGTAACCCGCCCATAAGCGAACTCGGACTCAACTCAATGAGCTCAGGCGTTCGCATCCATAAGTGAAGTCGAACTCAACTCAACGAGCTCGGATGCCTAGTTACATCTCACGAACTCGAACTCAACTCAACGAGTTTTGACGTTTGCATCCATAAGTGAACTCGGACTCAGCGAGTTCGGATGTTCGTATCCATAATTGAACTCGGACTCAACTCAATGAGTTCAGATGCCCAAATATCTGAATCTATTCCTAAGGTTCAACTGGGCTTTCCTCGTTCGTACTCCTTTACGATTCTCCTTGGAATACCCATGACGATACTTCAGTAGTCTTTCACATTTTTCACATAGTTCATAAAATTTTTGCATGTTGTCCAACAATGACCACAAAGCATAGAATTGCATGATAACAATCATAATATCGTATAAATAGCACTAAATGATTTAAAATAACAATTATATTACAATATTTACATATGAACTTACCTCGTATGCGAAAATGGTCATTTTTACCATTTTGTCCACAACTTGGTATTTTGCCGATTTGAGCCCGAATTTCAATTTCCTTGCTCTATCATTTCAAATATAGCCTAATTAGGACTCATATTATTCAAATCAACCCAAAATCATATTTAGAAAATTACAATTTTGCCCCTAAACTTTCACATATTTACACTTTTTCCCCAAATCTCGTAAATTAAACTTCATCCTATTTTCTTATGTTTTATGATATTATGATTATTTTTCCCTTCTACAGCAACATCCAATTCTCACTCTAACATGTACTTATGAACATTAGGTATTTTACCGATTATATTATTTTAGTCGTTTTTACGTAAAATCACTTAGCAAAAGTTGTTTAACACAATCTCAAGCTTCATATTCTACCATAAAACATCAAAATTCATCCATATCATTCATGGGTAAATTTTTAAATATAAACCCTAACTCAAAATATTGGTAGAAACAGGTAAACCGAGCTACAAGGATTTCAAAATGTAAAGAACATTAAAAACGGGCATAGAATCACTTACAATCAAGGCTTAAAAGTGTTGAAACCTTAGCTATGGTGGAGAGCAAAATTTGCAGCAACTTATGGAGAAGATGATCATTTTTGTGTTATTTTCCCATTTTATTTCATTTAATATCAAAATGACCAAAATACCCTTCCTTATTAACTTTCAAAAATTCCATCCATGTCCAATTTTTGTCCATAACTTAGAACTTGGTCAAATTGCTCTTTAAGACCTCCTAATTAATATTTCAAAGCAATTTCATACTAGAAACTTCTAGAATGCAAATTTTGTAACTTATTCAATTTAGTCCCTAACTTCAAATTAAGCACTTTATGCATAGAATTTATTCACGAAATTTTTTACACAATCATGCAATCATATCATAGACCTCAAATAATCATAAAATAATTATTTCTATCTCAGATTTGTGGTCCTGAACCACTATTCCGATTAGCCCTAATTCGGGATATCACAAATTAATAGAGTGTCTTGATTGAATGTAGGTTTTGGTGCTCATGGTATTCACACTTTTCCTAGCCAAGGTGTATGTAACCACAATCCCAACTTCGGGATTTGGCAAAATCCAAATAAGTGAGTGGCGATGCTACACGGGCGTGCACTCGCTCGTGTGGTAGCCATGTACTAAATATGGGCGTGTGATCGTTCAGGCCAGCCATGAGCGATTTCATGAACAGAGGCTGTATTGAGCCATATTGGGCCGAAATGGGCCGTGTGGGCCCTACACGGGTAACCATATTGGGTCGGGCTGTGTAATCCACACGGCCAGACCATTTTTGGGCTATGTGGGACACACGGGCGTGTGGGCCATGGGCCATTTTCACTGTTTAATTGTTAGGTTGCACTGGTCGTTCGAGATGACTATGGAGCTACTTTTGGGTCGGTAGACCCCCTATATATGATAAAATGATTATTTTGCCCTTATATGGTAAGATGACTGTAACACCCTAAATTTTGGGCCTAGAATAATGGGCCTTGAGTTTGGGATCGGTTAGAAAGTGGCCTAATGAATGAAATGTGTTTAATATTTATAATTGCATGTTTAGTTTAATTGTTAAGTGATTTATGAGGGTTGTAGTGTAGAAAAAGTCCTGGATTCGATCCAGGGCTTTAGCAAAATTTTGCATTTTTTTCAAAAAAAGGCCCTGAGCATTAGGTGGAAGGCTTAGTAATAAGGGCTGGTAAATCTGCCACAAGGAAATGGTTGGCCTAGTGGCAGGAGGGCGTTGGTAGCAAGCAGGAAGTCTAGGGTTTGAGTCTTGGCCTTGGCGAAAATTTTTATTGCGCACATGTGTAGTAGGGGAACTTGCGTTGAAACCTTATAATGGTTTGGTGGAAATTCGACACAAAGGATGCGCTTGGCCCAGTGGTTGATGGCGTTGGAGTAAGGAAGGTGTTGGTTCAAGTCGCGGCATGAGCAGATGTTGTGGGCTTTTTTAGACACCTGGAGGTTGGCAAAAGACTTATAAATAATGGGGAGAAGAACGACACAATAAAGTAGGTGTCGTAGTGGCAGGGAGTATAGTGCAGCCAAAGATTAGGGTTCGAATCTGAATGTAGCAAAATTTTTAGGATAACCTGGTTACGGTTATAGGCCTTAAAAGTTAGGGATGGAATATGGCATAAGAGCGCTTGTGGTGCAGTGGCGAGAAGCATGTTATAATATGGAGAGGTTGCAGGTTCGAATCCCAGGCCTAACAAGTTTAAATTTTTATTCCTTAAGGAACTGAGTCTTAGGCACATAAGCCTTATAGTTAATTGTAACCAAATGTTAGCACAAGCAGGTATTGCGGTACAGTGGCCAGTACCGTGTTGGGAGTTAGGGATAGGAGTTTGGAGTCGTTCCATACGCAAAAGGGATTTAATTTTGCTACTCAATGCAGGGAGGTATGGCCAGTCAGTGGAAGCCAATTTGAATGCAATTCAAATTGGAATTTTAGGCTAAAATCAAGTAGATAACGATGAGGATTAAGTGTGGATATGATGAGGATAAAAATTGGAGGATTGAAGGGAATTTAACTAGTTTATGTTGATTGGGGAGTGTAGGTTTGTATTTTTATTTATTTAGTTTTTTCTTTTAGTATATATATGTGTGTCGTTATGAGCAAGTAAGGGCATTTGTTGTTTTTGTGTGCTTCAGTAGCGTACCATCTCCTCTTTCTTTTTTCTTCCCTTTTAATCAATACCTCTTCCTCTTCAAATTATGCGCTGTTTTTTTTCTTTAAAAGTCGAGTCATACTTTGGGGCTTTAATTCTTGTTGCAAGTGATCTCCAATCGTAGTGAATTATCTTTTCGTTTTGTTAATTTCTAAGTCCCTTTCGTTTCTACACCCTTAAAGCCGATCTTTTTCTTTATTCTTATAATACCTCTCCCTGATCTTAATCCTATTGTGACGAGTTTTCATCCATTATTCTCTCTTACATAGGCAAAGCACAGTCGATCAATATAGTCAAGGCAAGTATAGGTTGTTTTTCGGTAAGTAGTGGATTTATTTTGAAGTAATAGAATGTGACTAATGGAGTATAATGTTGAATATAGGTTTGGGCGATTATGAATACTTAGTACTCTAGGTGATAAGGGTGTACTTCCTATGATAGCTTGATATAAAGCCGAAGGTGTGTACATACACTGCACAAAAACAGTAGATCGCAAATCCTGAAATGCCGAAAAGCTAAAATGCCAAATAGCTGAAAGTTTGGCTACAACAGACTCATGAGTGCGCGAACACTCGTAAGGGGAAAACCGATAGGTTGTCTGAGGCCCATGGGCGATTCCATTGACTTGGGCTGTGAATTGGCCAACCGGGCCAGAATGGGCTAAATGGACCCGATGGGCTGTTGGGCCCATAATAGGCAAAAATTGAAAATTGTATGTGAGCATGACTGTAAATGTGATTTGGGCCTAATGGCCATATGAATGTGATTTGGGCCTAATAGGCCATATAAATGTGATTTGGGCCTCATGGGTCATGTGAAAGAGATTGGGCCTAGTGGGCTATATATAGGTATGTGGATTTGTTTAGGCTTTGTATGGGGTTTTGGGCCTAGTATTGATAACTGCTTAAACAGACATAAAACTTAATTAATTAATTAAAGACCATGGACAAAGTCATAGGGTTAAGGTGTGGTAACGGGTATATGCATGTTTAGGATTGGATCTAGGAGAGCTTGGTACTTAAGCAGTCTTAATGACTCACCTCCTCTTCTCTGGAATCTTATCTGGTGCATAGTATCTATTCATCTTAGCCAACAGGGATTTGTTAACGGGCCAAGGTAAGTGAAAAACCCGTAATAAAGCAAAACTACTGAAATGCCCCTAAGGGCGAAAATGACTAAAATACCCCTATGTGTTGAAGGTAAGATTTATGGATGTTACATGTATACCTGTTGCATTCATACGCACTCATAAGGTATTCTGTTTAGGTTGCATATGGTTGGGAATTATGGAACGGAGGAAGTATATGAGGATCGCATGGTTGCTTGACGACCGTGGATCCACTGATGGCTATTAATCCCAATATTTTGATTAGTAGCTTGTTGCAATGAAGGTAGTACCGCAACCGGGCTACAATTGATGTGTATCAGATGGGTGGGTCGATATTTATATCCCCATGTGTATCGGGGGACGGAGTTTGTGTGTAGCGGTTGGATTATTGGGGTGGGTTGTACAGCATAGAATGTATGATATTATTGTGATTTTATTGCGATGTGGGCTTCAGCCCAACTGAGGCTAACATGGGTTAAAGCCCAAAGGCCACCGCTATTGAATTGGGCTCAGGCCCAAAATAATTGATGATTGCTTTATACTTGTTGAGGGTTGTACACACTGAGTTTTCAAAACTCACCCCTGCTTCTAAATTTTTCAGGTGACTCTCAGTAGGCGATTCAACAGATGGAGGGACTTGAAGGTGGCCAACT